>NW_026962555.1:30000-39496 GCF_032445375.1 Bacillus rossius redtenbacheri | reverse complement strand
AAACGCCCGAGCGCGGGCATTTTTCCCGGGCGCCGAGGCCTCGATCGCCGGGAGAATGTCTCCAGCTATTTGCATGATGTCCCGATTCGCCCCACAAGGCGAACAACCACGAACGAGGTGGTTTTCGTTCGTGGTTGTTTTCGTTCGTGGTTGTTTACTGTTCGTGGTTGTTTTCATTCGTGGTTGTTGTGCGTTCGTGGTTGTTGTCGTTCGGGGTTGTTTTCCGTTCGTGGTTGTTGTCGTTCGTGGTTGTTGTCGTTCGTGGTTGTTGTCGTTCGTGGTTGTTTTCCGTTCGTGGTTGTTTTACGTTCGTGGTTGTTTTCGAGGCAATTGGTACTTTGAAAATTTCAATCGGTTAGCTAGAAAAAATTCTCCCGGCGGTGATTGCCTTGATCGCCGGGAGAATTTTCTGGCTCCCCGATAAAATTTTTTCCAAGTCCCGATTCGCTCTTACTAGCTGGCGCACGGAGTCCGAGGGGCGGGAATTCGCCGGGTAGTGGTGTGTTCCGTCGCCGAGACATTTTCCTATTGCCTGGAAGCAGTATTTAACATGTTAATTTTTCCCCCTCGGGACACCACTACCCCCTATATAACACAAAATGGGCCTTGCCGCGGGTACACCCGGAGCCCGAGCGCCGAGAGTTCTCCCGGCCGCAGAGGCCTCGGTCGCCGGGAGATTTTCTCCGGCCCCCTGCTCGAAATTTTCCAAAGTCCAGAATGCCTGCTTCTCCCAGCCTGTGTTAATACACATGTTTAATTTAACATGTAAAATCACCAAGGACCATTTCCTCGGCCGCGGAGGCCTCGGGTCGCCGCCAGAATTTTCTGGCTGCCCGCTCCCCAAGGGTAGACGCGGAGCCCGAGCGCCGAGAGTTCTCCCGGCCGCGGAGGCCTCGGTCGCCGGGAGAATTTCTCCGGCCCCTGCTCGAAATTTTTCAAAGTCCAGAATGCCTGCTTCTCCCAGCATGTGTTAATACACATGTTAATTTAACATGTAATATTACCAATGACCTTTTCCTCGGCCGCGGAGGCCTCGGTCGCCGCCAGAATTTTCTGGCTGCCCGCTCCCCATGGGTAGACGCGGAGCCCGAGCGCCGAGAGTTCTCCCGGCCGCGGAGGCCTCGGTCGCCGGGAGAATTTCTCCGGCCCCTGCTCGAAATTTTTCAAAGTCCAGAATGCCTAGTTCTCCCAGCCTGTGTTAATACACATGTTAATTTAACATGTAAAATTACCAAGGATTATTATCCCGGCCGCAGAGGCCTCGGTCGCCGCCAGAAATTTCTGGCTCCCCCGCTCAATGTATTGCAGAGTCCCGCAGGCTTGCTTCTCCAAGCCTGTGTTAATACACATGTTAATTTAACATGTAAAATTACAGAGGATTATTTCCCCGGCCGCGGAGGCCACGGTCGCCGCCAGAATTTTCTGGCTGCCCGCTCAATGTATTGCAGAGTCCCGCAGGCTTGCTTCTCCAAGCCTGTGTTAATACACATGTTAATTTAACATGCAAAATCACCAATGACAAATTCCTCGGCCGCGGAGGCCTCGATCGCCGGGAAAATGTTCTGGCTCCCTGCTCGAATTTTTTTTCTAAGTCCCGATTCGCTATTACAGGCTGGCGCACGGAGTCCGAGGGGCGTAAATATGCCGGGTAGTGGTGCCTTCCGTCGCCGAGACATTTTACAATTGCCTGGGAGCAGTATTTAACATGTTAATTTTTTTCCCCTCGGGACACCACTACCCCCTATATAACCCAAAATGGGCCTTGCCAAGGGGGCGCGCAACGCCCGAGCGCGGGCGTTTTTCCCGGCCGCCGAGGCCTCCATCGCCGGGAGAATGTCTTCAGCTATTTGCTAGATTTCCCGATTCGCCCCGCACGGCAAACAACCACGAACGAGGTGGTTTTCGAGAGTTCTCCCGGCCGCAGAGGCCTCGGTCGCCGGGAGAATTTCTCGGGCCCCTGCTCGAAAATTTTTCTAAGTCCAGAATGCCTGCATCTCCCAGCCTGTGTTAAAACACATGTTAATTTAACATGTAAAATTACCAATGACCATTTCCTCGGCCGCAGAGGCCTCGGTCGCAGCCAGAATTTTCTGGCTCCCTGCTCAATATATTGCAGAGTCCCGCATGCTTGCTTCTCCCAGCCTGTGTTAATACACATGGTTATTTAACATGTAAAAATTACCGAGGATTATTTCCCTGGCCGCAGAGGCCGCGGTCGCCGCCAGAATTTTCTGGCTCCCCGCTCAATGTATTGCAGAGTCCCGCAGGCTTGCTTCTCCAAGCCTGTGTTAATACACATGTTAATTTAACATGTAAAATTACCGAGGATTATTTCCCCGGCCGCGGAGGCCTCGGTCGCCGCCAGAATTTTCTGGCTCCCCGCTCAATATATTGCAGCGACCCGCAGGCTTGCTTCTCCCAGCCTGTGTTAATACACATGTTAATTTAACATGTAAAATTACCGAGGATTATTTCCCCGGCCGCGGAGGCCTCGGTCGCCGCCAGAATTTTCTGGCTCCCGGCTCAATATATTACAGAGTCCCGCAGGCCTGTCTCCAGTGGAATACACACAGTCCGAGAGCCGAAAATTTGCCGGCGTGTGGAGGCCTCGGTCGCCAACAGATTGCCATAGGCTCTGGCTGCAATATTTACCGTGTATTTTTTCCCTCCAGAGACACCACTACCCCCTATATAACCCAAAATGGGCCTTGCGGCGGGTACACGCGGAGCCCGAGCGCCGAAGTTCTCCCGGCCGCGGAGGCCTCGGTCGCCGGGAGAATTTCTCCGGCCCCTGCTCGAAATTTTTCAAAGTCCAGAATGCCTGCTTCTCCCAGCCTGTGTTAATACACATGTTAATTTAACATGTAAAATTACCGAGGATTATTTCCCCGGCCGCGGAGGCCTCGGTCGCCGCCAGAATTTTCTGGCTCCCCGCTCAATGTATTGCAGAGTCCCGCAGGCTTGCTTCTCCCAGCCTGTGTTAATACACATGATAATTTAACATGTAAAATCATTGAGGACCATTTCCTCGGCCGCGGAGGCCTCGGTCGCCGCCAGAATTTTCTGGCTCCCCGCTCAATGTATTGCAGAGTCCCGCAGGCTTGCTTCTCCCAGCCTGTGTTAATACACATGTTAATTTAACATGTAAAATCAACAAGGACCATTTCCTCGGCCGCGGAGGCCTCGGTCGCCGCCAGAATTTTCTGGCTGCCCGCTCCCCATTGGTAGACGCGGAGCCCGAGCGCCGAGAGTTCTCCCGGCCGCGGAGGCCTCGGTCGCCGGGAGAATTTCTCCGGCCCCTGCTCGAAATTTTTCAAAGTCCAGAATGCCTGCTTCTCCCAGCATGTGTTAATACACATGTTAATTTAACATGTAATATTACCAATGACCTTTTCCTCGGCCGCGGAGGCCTCGGTCGCCGCCAGAATTTTCTGGCTGCCCGCTCCCCATGGGTAGACGCGCTGCCCGAGCGCCGAGAGTTCTCCCGGCCGCGGAGGCCTCGGTCGCCGGGAGAATTTCTCCGGCCCCTGCTCGAAATTTTTCAAAGTCCAGAATGCCTAGTTCTCCCCAGCCTGTGTTAATACACATGTTAATTTAACATGTAAAATTACCAAGGATTATTATCCCGGCCGCAGAGGCCTCGGTCGCCGCCAGAAATTTCTGGCTCCCCGCTCAATGTATTGCAGAGTCCCGCAGGCTTGCTTCTCCAAGCCTGTGTTAATACACATGTTAATTTAACATGTAAAATTACCGAGGATTATTTCCCCGGCCGCGGAGGCCTCGGTCGCCGCCAGAAATTTCTGGCTCCCCCGCTCAATATATTGCAGCGACCCGCAGGCTTGCTTCTCCCAGCCTGTGTTAATACACATGTTAATTTAACATGTAAAATCACCAAGGACCATTTCCTCGGCCGCGGAGGCCTCGGTCGCCGCCAGAATTTTCTGGCTGCCCGCTCCCCCATGTGTAGACGCGGAGCCCGAGCGCCGAGAGTTCTCCCGGCCGCGGAGGCCTCGGTCGCCGCCAGAATTTTCTGGCTCCCCGCTCAATGTATTGCAGAGTCCCGCAGGCTTGCTTCTCCAAGCCTGTGTTAATACACATGTTAATTTAACATGCAAAATCACCAATGACAATTTCCTCGCCGCGGAGGCCTCCATCGCCGGGAGAATTTTCTGGCTCTCTGCTCGAATTTTTTCTAAGTCCCGATTCGCTATTACAGGCTGGCGCACGGAGTCCGAGGGGCGGAAATATGCCGGGTAGTGGTGCCTTCCGTCGCCGAGACATTTTACAATTGCCTGGAAGCAGTATTTAACATGTTAATTTTTTCCCCCTCGGGACACCACTACCCCCTATATAACACAAAATGGGCCTTGCCGCGGGTACACCCGGAGCCCGAGCGCCGAGAGTTCTCCCGGCCGCAGAGGCCTCGGTCGCCGGGAGAATTTCTCCGGCCCCTGCTCGAAATTTTCCAAAGTCCAGAATGCCTGCTTCTCCCAGCCTGTGTTAATACACATGTTAATTTAACATGTAAAATTACCAAGGACCATTTCCTCGGCCGCGGAGGCCTCGGTCGCCGCCAGAATTTTCTGGCTGCCCGCTCCCCATGGGTAGACGCGGAGCCCGAGCGCCGAGAGTTCTCCCGGCCGCGGAGGCCTCGGTCGCCGGGAGAATTTCTCCGGCCCCTGCTCGAAATTTTTCAAAGTCCAGAATGCCTGCTTCTCCCAGCATGTGTTAATACACATGTTAATTTAACATGTAATATTACCAATGACCTTTTCCTCGGCCGCGGAGGCCTCGGTCGCCGCCAGAATTTTCTGGCTGCCCGCTCCCCATGGGTAGACGCGGAGCCCGAGCGCCGAGAGTTCTCCCGGCCGCGGAGGCCTCGGTCGCCGGGAGAATTTCTCCGGCCCCTGCTCGAAATTTTTCAAAGTCCAGAATGCCTAGTTCTCCCAGCCTGTGTTAATACACATGTTAATTTAACATGTAAAATTAACAAGGATTATTATCCCCGGCCGCAGAGGCCTCGGTCGCCGCCAGAAATTTCTGGCTCCCCGCTCAATGTATTGCAGAGTCCCGCAGGCTTGCTTCTCCAAGCCTGTGTTAATACACATGTTAATTTAACATGTAAAATTACAGAGGATTATTTCCCCGGCCGCGGAGGCCTCGGTCGCCGCCAGAATTTTCTGGCTGCCCGCTCAATGTATTGCAGAGTCCCGCAGGCTTGCTTCTCCAAGCCTGTGTTAATACACATGTTAATGTAACATGCAAAATCACCAATGACAAATTCCTCGGCCGCGGAGGCCTCGATCGCCGGGAAAATGTTCTGGCTCCCTGCTCGAATTTTTTTTCTAAGTCCCGATTCGCTATTACAGGCCTGGCGCACGGAGTCCGAGGGGCGTAAATATGCCGGGTAGTGGTGCCTTCCGTCGCCGAGACATTTTACAATTGCCTGGGAGCAGTATTTAACATGTTAATTTTTTCCCCTCGGGACACCACTACCCCCTATATAACCCAAAATGGGCCTTGCCAAGGGGGCGCGCAACGCCCGAGCGCGGGCGTTTTTCCCGGCCGCCGAGGCCTCCATCGCCGGGAGAATGTCTTCAGCTATTTGCTAGATTTCCCGATTCGCCCCGCACGGCAAACAACCACGAACGAGGTGGTTTTCGAGAGTTCTTCCGGCCGCGGAGGCCTCGGCCGCCGGGAGAATTTCTCCGGCCCCTGTTCGAAATTTTTCTAAGACCAGAATGCCTGCATCTCCCAGCCTGTGTTAATACACATGTTAATTTAACATGTAAAATCACCAAGGACCATTTCCTCGGCCGCGGAGGCCTCGGTCGCCGCCAGAATTTTCTGGCTGCCCGCTCCCCATGGGTAGACGCGGAGCCCGAGCGCCGAGAGTTCTCCCGGCCGCGGAGGCCTCGGTCGCCGGGAGAATTTCTGCGGCCCCTGCTCGAAATTTTTCAAAGTCCAGAATGCCTGCTTCTCCCAGCATGTGTTAATACACATGTTAATTTAACATGTAATATTACCAATGACCTTTTCCTCGGCCGCGGAGGCCTCGGTCGCCGCCAGAATTTTCTGGCTGCCCGCTCCCCATGGGTAGACGCGGAGCCCGAGCGCCGAGAGTTCTCCCGGCCGCGGAGGCCTCGGTCGCCGGGAGAATTTCTCCGGCCCCTGCTCGAAATTTTTCAAAGTCCAGAATGCCTGCTTCTCCCAGCATGTGTTAATACACATGTTAATTTAACATGTAAAATTACCAAGGATTATTATCCCGGCCGCGGAGGCCTCGGTCGCCGCCAGAATTTTCTGGCTCCCCGCTCAATATATTGCAGAGTCCCGCAGGCTTGCTTCTCCCAGCCAGTGTTAATACACATGTTAATTTAACATGTAAAATCACCGATGACCATTTCCTCGGCCGCGGAGGTCTCGGTCACCGCCAGAATTTTCTGGCTCCCTGCTCGAATTTTTTCTAAGTCCCGATTCGCTATTATAGGCTGGCGCACGGATTCCGAGGGGCGGGAATTCGCCGGGTAGTGGTGCCTTCCGTCGCCGAGACATTTCTCTATTGCCTGGAAGCTGTATTTAACATGTTAATTTTTACCCCTCGGGACACCACTACCCCCTATATAACCCAAAATGGACCTTGCCGCGGTACACGCGGAGCCCGAGCGCCGAGAGTTCTCCCGGCCGCGGAGGCCTCGGTCGCCGCCAGAATTTTCTGGCTCCCCGCTCAATGTATTGCAGAGTCCCGCAGGCTTGCTTCTCCAAGCCTGTGTTAATACACATGTTAATTTAACATGCAAAAATCACCAATGACAATTTCCTCGGCCGCGGAGGCCTCCATCGCCGGGAGAATTTTCTGGCTCTCTGCTCGAATTTTTTCTAAGTCCCGATTCGCTATTACAGGCTGGCGCACGGAGTCCGAGGGGCGGAAATATGCCGGGTAGTGGTGCCTTCCGTCGCCGAGACATTTCTCTATTGCCTGGAAGCTGTATTTAACATGTTAATTTTTTCCCCTCGGGACACCACTACCCCCTATATAACCCAAAATGGGCCTTGCCATGGGTGCGCGCAACGCCCAAACGCGCGCGTTTTTCCCGGCCGCCGAGGCCTCGATCGCCGGGAGAATGTCTCCAGCTATTTGCTTGATTTCCCGATTCGCCCCGCACGGCAAACAACCACGAACGAAAACAACCACGAATAGAGCAAAATTGCTATTTCTCAAGAACTTCTGTGTGGACGTGGCTGCTGCTTCTGCCACAGCTTCTCGGAAGGAAAATACGTCATTACTGATCCAAGCTAATATATTTTTACTGAATATATTAAAAAAAAAAAAAAAGTTAAAAAAAAAAAAAAACACTGTTTCTATGGAAAACAAAATTTCAAAATAGAAAATAAATTTGAATTAAAAATATTTTAAGATTAATTAATAAATATAAATTAATATTAGTATATATAAAAAATTATTTTATTTAACATAATTTAAATGGGGTGCTTCTTAAGATATTATCCACATGATAATCCTCATACTCACATATGGCAATAAAATATTTATAATAATATACACCATTCATCCCACACTTTTTTTTATTGATAAAATAATTTTTTTATATAAAATATTTAAAATTAAAATTTTTTTAAAAAAAATTTACACTATTGTGGACTTGAACTGACTTACCTCAGAGAACTAATATTTAAAATTAATTAAAAAAAACCAATGACCTAACCTGACCTAACCAAACCCAACCTAACATAACCTAACCTAACCTAACCTAACCTAACCTAACCTAACCTTGCCTGAGAGGGGAAAAATTTCAAAATAATTAAATACAATGACCTAACCTAACCTAAACAAACCTAACCTAACCTAACATTGCCTGAGAGAGGAAAAATTTAAAAAAATTAAATACAATAACCTAACCTTACATAACCTAACCTAACCTAACCTAACCTTGCCTGAGAGGGAAAAAATTTGAAAATAATTAAATACAATGACCTAATGTAACCTAACCTAACCTAACCTTGCCTGAGAGAGGAAAATTTTTAAAAAATTAAATACAATGACCTAACCTAACATAACCTAACCTAACCTAACCTAACCTAACCCAACCTAACCTAACCTAACCTAACCTAACCTAACCTAACCTAACCTAACCTAACCTAACCTAACCTAACCTAACCTAACCTAACATAACCTAACCTAACCTGACCTAACCTTGCCTAAGAGAGGAAAAATTTAAAAAAATTAAATACAATGACCTAACCTTACATAACCTAACCTAACCTAACCTTGCCTGAGAGAGGAAAAATTTGAAAATAATTAAATACAATGACCAAATGTAACCTAACCTAACCTAACCTTGCCTGAGAGAGGAAAATTTTTAAAAAATTAAATACAATGACCTAACCTAACATAACCTAACCTAACCTAACCTAACCTAACCTAACCCAACCTAACCTAACCTAACCTAACCTAACCTAACCTAACCTAACCTAACCTAACCTAACCTAACCTAACCTAACCTAACCTAACCTAACCTAACCTAACCTAACCTAACCTAACCTAACCTAACCTAACCTAACCTAACCTAACCTAACCTAACCTAACCTAACCTAACCTAACCTAACCTAACCTAACCTAACCTAACCTAACCTAACCTAACCTAACCTAACCTAACCTAACCTAACCTAACCTAACCTAACCTAACCTAACCTAACCTAACCTAACCTAACCTAACCTAACCTAACCTAACCTAACCTAACCTAACCTAACCTAACCTTACCTAACCTAACCTAACCTAACCTAACCTTGCCTGAGAGTAAAAAAAATTTAAAAATTATTAAATACAATGACTTGACCTAACCTAACCTAACCTAACCTAACCTAACCTAACCTAACCTAACCTAACCTAATATTGCCTGAGAGGGGAAATTTTTTTAAATAATTAAATACAATGACCTTACCTAACCTAAACTAACCTAACCTAACCTAATATTGCCTGAGAGGGGAATTTTTTTTAAATAATCAAATACAATGACCTAACCTAACCTAACTTAACCTAACCTTGCCTAAAAGTAAAAAAAAATTTAAAAATTATTAAATACAATGACCTGACCTAACCTAACCTAACCTAACCTAACCTAACCTAACCTAACCTAACCTAATATTGCCTGAGAGGGGAAATTTTTTTAAATAATTAAATACAATGACCTTACCTAACCTAACCTAACCTAACCTAACCTAACCTAACATAACCTAACCTAACCTAACCTAACCTAACCTAACCTAACCTAACCTAACCTAACCTAACCTAACCTAACCTAACCTAACCTAACCTAACCTAACCTAACCTAACCTAACCTAACCTAACCTAACCTAACCTAACCTAACCTAACCTAACCTAACCTAACCTAACCTAACCTAACCTAACCTAACCTAACCTAACCTAACCTAACCTAACCTAACCTAACCTAACCTAACCTAACCTAACCTAACCTA
>NW_026962555.1:0-20000 GCF_032445375.1 Bacillus rossius redtenbacheri | reverse complement strand
GATCTAAGGAACCATAACTGATTTAATGAGCCATTCGCGGTTTCACCTTATTTTGGCTTGCACTTAGACATGCATGGCTTAATCTTTGAGACAAGCATATGACTACTGGCAGGATCAACCAGGGAGCTGCTAGCAGCTTTTTTTTTCGTTCGGAGGAACCTCCCGGGTCCGCAGAGCACCGGGTCCGAATCTTATGATGTACATTTTTTTTTCCTTCTGTATCAACAAGTACGGGGGCGACTTCCCAATATCGACACCCGCTTTGCAATTGCAAAGTCTTTCCTTCCATCTCTAATTAATTTTCCTAGGGAGTAGGCGAGGCCAAACTTCCAAGGCTTTCACTGGCGAATATATCGCGCTCTTAGAAACTCGCATGGTACTTGGCGAGTGGATTTCAAATTATATGATCGGTGCCCACATTCGGGCGCGGCCCACTGCGGGAGCAGACCGTTGGCCCGTGGGCTCGCTGTGAACTAATTTGCCCACTGGTCCGAAAAGTATTCATTTCTAAACACCTTTGGCCAGGGCTGAAGACCGCGACTAACCCCTTTGAAACTTGTCTCTCAGGGAGCTGCGATCCATCAAACATTTCATTGTTAACAGAGGGGAACCATTACTTGGTTAAGACGATAGGACACGCGTTCCCCACCATTTCGCATCCAATCGAATTGCCGCACAAGAGCTCGTTACCTGAGAAAGGTATAGCATTGGCTCGCAGCTAGTGTATTGCAGTTCAGACAGATAGGCCACTTTAGATAGTTCTTAGTGTTCACAGTTATCACCAAGACTAGACCCATATGGATTTAATTCTTCAAGGAGCAGCGGTCCACCAATAAGAGAGATGAAGACATGTTTTCGGATGGCCACAACGCCCCCTCGCCACCCAAATGTGCATGTTTTAAGTGTACATTGGGAGTCGACGGAACATCGGGAGTCCGCTTGCTTTGAGTCCGCTTGCTTTCTCCGGATCAGCTGCCACCCCCCTGATCTACCAGATAGACAAGAACATGTCTTCTCCACCAATCTCATCCACCGAAGCTCCGATCATGGCTTCTTCTACCTTTATACTGATATACCCCCACGGAGCAACATGCGGGCAAGGGAACTCTTGCTACCCTTCAGTAAAGCAGGTATCTCTTATAGATGGTGACTGCACCTTGGCCAGGATTGAAGACCGCGACTAACCCCTTTGAAACTTGTCTCTCAGGGAGCTGCGATCCATCAAACATTTCATTGTTAACAGAGGGGAACCATTACTTGGTTAAGACGATAGGACACGCGTTCCCCACCATTTCGCATCCAATCGAATTGCCGCACAAGAGCTCGTTACCTAAGAAAGGTATAGCATTGGCTCGCAGCTAGTGTATTGCAGTTCAGACAGATAGGCCACTTTAGATAGTTCTTAGTGTTCACAGTTATCACCAAGACTAGACCCATATGGAATTAATTCTTCAAGGAGCAGCGGTCCACCAATAAGAGAGATGAAGACATGTTTTCGGATGGCCACAACGCCCCCTCGCCACCCAAATGTGCATGTTTCAAGTGTACATTGGGAGTCGACGGAACATCGGGAGTCCGCTTGCTTTCTCCGGATCAGCTGCCACCCCCCTGATCTACCAGATAGACAAGAACATGTCTTCTCCGCCAATCTCATCCACCGAAGCTCCGATCATGGCTTCTTCTACCTTTATACTGATATACCCCCACGGAGCAACATGCGGGCAAGGGAACTCTTGCTACCCTTCAGTAAAGCAGGTATCTCTTATAGATGGTGACTGCACCTTGGCCAGGATTGAAGACCGCGACTAACCCCTTTGAAACTTGTCTCTCAGGGAGCTGCGATCCATCAAACATTTCATTGTTAACAGAGGGGAACCATTACTTGGTTAAGACGACCGGACACGCGTTCCCCACCATTTCGCATCCAATCGAATCGCCGCACAAGAGCTCGTTACCTGAGAAAGGTATAGCATTGGCTCGCAGCTTGTGTATTGCAGTTCAGACAGATAGGCCACTTTAGATAGTTCTTCGTGTTCACAGTTAAGACCACGGCTAGACCCATATGGAATTAATTCTTCAAGGAGCAGCGGTACACCAAGCATTTCATTGTGTACTAGAAAGCACCTCTACCATGTAACAAACATACGACCACCAAATTTCTGCTTACTTCCCCCAGCGGATAGTATTTGCTAGTATCATCCACAAAGTAAATCAATTTTTTCAATGTACCGCTTCTTGGGGGAACTGGGCATGAATCAATCAAGCATTTTGAGGTAGCATGTCCGCTTCACCGCGAGGTGCTCTGAATACCATTATACATTCTTTTTCATCATCCACTTTCAGACCACTACAAGACCCATACTGAATTAATTCCTCAAGGAGCTGCAGTCCACAAAACATTTTACTGTGTACTAGAGGGCACCTCCACCATGTAACAGAAAACATACAACCTTCTTAATTTAATTCTGCATTGTTTCCCAGACGATTTGTTAGCCATACAACAGTACCATCCACAGTAATTCACCTCTTTGAAATCCAATGCATTGTAGAGAAACTGAGGTGGTAGCATTCAAACCGTTCTGTAATGTTAATTCTGCTTCATAGAAAGGTGCTACAGGTTCCACAATAATTAATTGGATATTTTTGCAATATATATAGGGCGAGAAAACTCGGGGGGACTCCCTTTTCATTTATGTACATATTCTTTCCATATTGCAAATAATTCCAATTTTTCCCGATTGCATGTCCCCCTAATATACCCAAAATGGGCCTATCGATGGGTTCACAAAGGTACCCAAAATATGAGATTTTGACTGAAAGAGGCTGGCTAACTTCCGGGAACATGATCATAGGAAATAGGTCAAAATCCCGAATCGCAGTTGTTTACGAACAACCACGAACGGAGACTTAAAATAACCTATAAGGCTGGAATTCATGGGGCCTGTATAACAGGCATTTACACAGACTCTCGGGAGGGAGGGCTCTGTGGCCGGGAGAATTTTCTGGCTCCCCGCCCGAAACTTTTCAGAGTCCCTAATGCCTGCTTGAATGTGAATAAGCAGAGCCCGGTAGCTGATATTTTGCCGGGGTGTGGAGGCCCCGGTCGCCGCCAAATTCCTCTGGTCACAGCTTGTGTTAATACACATGTTAATTTTACATGCAAACCACCAATGACAATTTTCCTCGGCCGCGGAGGCCTCGGTCGCCGCCAGAATTTTCTGGTTCCCGCTCAATATATTGCAGAGTCCTGCAGGCCTGCTTCTGTAGGAATATGCAGAGCCCGGTAGCTGATATTTTGCCGGGGTGAGGAGGCCTCGGTCGCCGCCAAATTCCTCTCATCCCAGCTTGTGTTAATACACATGTTAATTTTACATGCAAAACCACCAATTACCATTTCCTCGGCCGCGGAGGCCTCGGTCGCCGGGAGATTTTCCTGGCTCCCCGCTCAATATACTGCACAGTCCCGCAGGCCTGTCTCCAGTGGAATACACACAGTCCGAGAGCCGAAAATTTGCCGGGGTGTGGAGGCCTCGGTCGCCAACAGATTGCCATAGGCTCTGGCTGCAATATTTACCGTGTATTTTTTCCCTCCAGAGACACCACTACACCCTATATAACCCAAAATGGGCCTTGACGCGTGTACACGCGGAGCCCGAGCGCCGAGAGTTCTCCCGGCCGCGGAGGCCTCGGTCGCCGGGAGAATTTCAACGGCCCCTGCTCGAAATTTTTCTAAGTCCAGAATGCCTGCTTCTCCCAGCCTGTGTTAATACACATGTTAATTTAACATGTAAAATCACCAAGGACCATTTCCTCGGCCGCGGAGGCCTCGGTCACCGCCAGAATTTTCTGGCTGCCCGCTCCCCATGGGTAGACGCGCTGCCCAAGCGCCGAGAGTTCTCCCGGCCGCGGAGGCCTCGGTCGCCGGGAGAATTTCTCCGGCCCCTGCTCGAAATTTTTCAAAGTCCAGAATGCCTGCTTCTCCCAGCATGTGTTAATACACATGTTAATTTAACATGTAATATTACCAATGACCTTTTCCTCGGCCGCGGAGGCCTCGGTCGCCGCCAGAATTTTCTGGCTGCCCGCTCCCCATGGGTAGACGCGGAGCCCGAGCGCCGAGAGTTCTCCCGGCCGCGGAGGCCTCGGTCGCCGGGAGAATTTCTCCGGCCCCTGCTCGAAATTTTTCAAAGTCCAGAATGCCTAGTTCTCCCAGCCTGTGTTAATACACATGTTAATTTAACATGTAAAATTACCAAGGATTATTATCCCGGCCGCAGAGGCCTCGGTCGCCGCCAGAAATTTCTGGCTCCCCGCTCAATGTATTGCAGAGTCCCGCAGGCTTGCTTCTCCAAGCCTGTGTTAATACACATGTTAATTTAACATGTAAAATTACAGAGGATTATTTCCCCGGCCGCGGAGGCCTCGGTCGCCGCCAGAATTTTCTGGCTGCCCGCTCAATGTATTGCAGAGTCCCGCAGGCTTGCTTCTCCAAGCCTGTGTTAATACACATGTTAATTTAACATGCAAAATCACCAATGACAAATTCCTCGGCCGCGGAGGCCTCGATCGCCGGGAAAATGTTCTGGCTCCCTGCTCGAATTTTTTTTCTAAGTCCCGATTCGCTATTACAGGCTGGCGCACGGAGTCCGAGGGGCGTAAATATGCCGGGTAGTGGTGCCTTCCGTCGCCGAGACATTTTACAATTGCCTGGGAGCAGTATTTAACATGTTAATTTTTTCCCCTCGTGACACCACTACCCCCTATATAACGCAAAATGGGCCTTGCCAAGGGGGCGCGCAACGCCCGAGCGCGGGCGTTTTTCCCGGCCGCCGAGACCTCCATCGCCGGGAGAATGTCTTCAGCTATTTGCTAGATTTCCCGATTCGCCCCGCACGACAAACAACCACGAACGAGGTGGTTTTCGAGAGTTCTCCCGGCCGCGGAGGCCTCGGTCGCAGGGAGAATTTCCCTGGCCCCTGCTCGAAATTTTTCTAAGTCCAGAATGCCTGCATCTCCCAGCCTGTGTTAAAACACATGTTAATTTAACATGTAAAATTACCAATGACCATTTCCTCGGCCGCAGAGGCCTCGGTCGCAGCCAGAATTTTCTGGCTCCCTGCTCAATATATTGCAGAGTCCCGCATGCTTGCTTCTCCAAGCCTGTGTTAATACACATGTTAATTTAACATGTAAAATTACCGAGGATTATTTCCCCGGCCGCGGAGGCCTCGGTCGCCGCCAGAAATTTCTGGCTCCCCGCTCAATATATTGCAGCGACCCGCAGGCTTGCTTCTCCCAGCCTGTGTTAATACACATGTTAATTTAACATGTAAAATCACCAAGGACCATTTCCTCGGCCGCGGAGGCCTCGGTCGCCGCCAGAATTTTCTGGCTGCCCGCTCCCCATGTGTAGACGCGGAGCCCGAGCGCCGAGAGTTCTCCCGGCCGCGGAGGCCTCGTAGCCGGGAGAATTTCTCGGGCCCCTGCTCGAAATTTTTCTAAGTCCAGAATGCCTGCTTCTCCCAGCCTGTGTTAATACACATGTTAATTTAACATGTAATTTTACCAATGACCTTTTCCTCGGCCGCGGAGGCCTCGGTCGCCGCCAGAATTTTCTGGCTCCCGGCTCAATATATTACAGAGTCCCGCAGGCCTGTCTCCAGTGGAATACACACAGTCCGAGAGCCGAAAATTTGCCGGGGTGTGGAGGCCTCGGTCGCCAACAGATTGCCATAGGCTCTGGCTGCAATATTTACCGTGTATTTTTTCCCTCCAGAGACACCACTACCCCCTATAAAACCCAAAATAGGCCTTGCGGTGGGTACACGCAGAGCCCGAGCGCCGAAGTTCTCCCGGCCGCGGAGGCCTCGGTCGCCGGGAGAATTTCTCCGGCCCCTGCTCGAAATTTTTCAAAGTCCAGAATGCCTGCTTCTCCCAGCCTGTGTTAATACACATGTTAATTTAACATGTTAAATTATCGAGGATTATTTCCCCGGCCGTGGAGGCCTCGGTCGCCGCCAGAATTTTCTGGCTCCCCGCTCAATATATTGCAGAGTCCCGCAGGCTTGCTTCTCCCAGCCTGTGTTAATACACATGTTAATTTAACATGTAAAATCACCGAGGACCATTTCCTCGGCCGCGGAGGCCTCGGTCGCCGCCAGAATTTTCTGGCTCACCTCTCAATGTATTGCAGAGTCCCGCAGGCTTGGTTCTCCAAGCCTGTGTTAATACACATGTTAATTTAACATGTAAAATTACCGAGGATTATTTCCCCGGCCGCGGAGGCCTCGGTCGCCGCCAGAATTTTCTGGCTCCCCGCTCAATGTATTGCAGAGTCCCGCAGGCTTGGTTCTCCAAGCCTGTGTTAATACACATGTTAATTTAACATGTAAAATTACCGAGGATTATTTCCCCGGCCACGGAGGCCTCGGTCGCCGACAGAATTGTCTGGCTCCCTGCTCGAATTTTTTCTAAGTCCCGATTCGCTATTACAGGCTGGCGCACGGAGTCAGAGGGGCGGGAATTCGCCGGGTAGTGGTGCCTTCCGTCGCCGAGACATTTTTCTATTGCCTGGAAGCTGTATTTAACATGTTAATTTTTTCCCCCTCGGGACACCACTACCCCCTATATAACCCAACATGGGCCTTGCCGCGGGTACACGCGGAGCCCGAGCGCCGAGTGTTCTCCCGGCCGCGGAGGCCTCGGTCGCCGGGAGAATTTCTCCGGCCCCTGCTCGAAATTTTTCAAAGTCCAGAATGCCTGCTTCTCCCAGCCTGTGTTAATACACATGTTAATTTAACATGTTAAATTACCGAGGATTATTTCCCCGGCCGTGGAGGCCTCGGTCGCCGCCAGAATTTTCTGGCTCCCCGCTCAATATATTGCAGAGTCCCGCAGGCTTGCTTTTCCCAGCCTGTGTTAATACACATGTTAATTTAACATGTAAAATTACCAATGACCATTTCCTCGGCCGCAGAGGCCTCGGTCGCCGCCAGAATTTTCTGGCTCCCCGCTCAATGTATTGCAGAGTCCCGCAGGCATGCTTCTCCAAGCCTGTGTTAATACACATGTTAATTTAACATGTTAAATTACCGAGGATTATTTCCCCGGCCGTGGAGGCCTCGGTCGCCGCCAGAATTTTCTGGCTCCCCGCTCAATATATTGCAGAGTCCCGCAGGCTTGCTTTTCCCAGCCTGTGTTAATACACATGTTAATTTAACATGTAAAATCACCAAGGACCATTTCCTCGGCCGCGGAGGCCTCGGTCGCCGCCAGAATTTTCTGGCTTCCCGCTCCCCATGGGTAGACGCGGAGCCCGAGCGCCGAGAGTTCTCTCCGGCCGCGGAGGCCTCGGTCGCCGGGAGAATTTCTCCGGCCCCTGCTCGAAATTTTTCAAAGTCTAGAATGCCTAGTTCTCCCAGCCTGTGTTAATACACATGTTAATTTAACATGTAAAATTACCAAGGATTATTATCCCGGCCGCAGAGGCCTCGGTCGCCGCCAGAAATTTCTGGCTCCCCGCTCAATGTATTGCAGCGTCCCGCAGGCTTGCTTCTCCAAGCCTGTGTTAATACACATGTTAATTTAACATGTAAAATTACAGAGGATTATTTCCCCGGCCGCGGAGGCCTCGGTCGCCGCCAGAATTTTCTGGCTGCCCGCTCAATGTATTGCAGAGTCCCGCAGGCTTGCTTCTCCAAGCCTGTGTTAATACACATGTTAATTTAACATGCAAAATCACCAATGACAAATTCCTCGGCCGCGGAGGCCTCGATCGCCGGGAAAATGTTCTGGCTCCCTGCTCGAATTTTTTTTCTAAGTCCCGATTCGCTATTACAGGCTGGCGCACGGAGTCCGAGGGGCGTAAATATGCCGGGTAGTGGTGCCTTCCGTCGCCGAGACATTTTACAATTGCCTGGGAGCAGTATTTAACATGTTAATTTTTTCCCCTCGGGACACCACTACCCCCTATATAACCCAAAATGGGCCTTGCCAAGGGGGCGCGCAACGCCCGAGCGCGGGCGTTTTTCCCGGCCGCCGAGGCCTCCATCGCCGGGAGAATGTCTTCAGCTATTTGCTAGATTTCCCGATTCGCCCCGCACGGCAAACAACCACGAACGAGGTGGTTTTCGAGAGTTCTCCCGGCCGCGGAGGCCTCGGTCGCCGGGAGAATTTCTCGGGCCCCTGCTCGAAATTTTTCTAAGTCCAGAATGCCTGCATCTCCCAGCCTGTGTTAAAACACATGTTAATTTAACATGTAAAATTACCAATGACCATTTCCTCGGCCGCAGAGGCCTCGGTCGCAGCCAGAATTTTCTGGCTCCCTGCTCAATATATTGCAGAGTCCCGCATGCTTGCTTCTCCCAGCCTGTGTTAATACACATGGTTATTTAACATGTAAAATTACCGAGGATTATTTCCCTGGCCGCAGAGGCCGCGGTCGCCGCCAGAATTTTCTGGCTCCCCGCTCAATGTATTGCAGAGTCCCGCAGGCTTGCTTCTCCAAGCCTGTGTTAATACACATGTTAATTTAACATGTAAAATTACCGAGGATTATTTCCCCGGCCGCGGAGGCCTCGGTCGCCGCCAGAATTTTCTGGCTCCCCGCTCAATATATTGCAGCGACCCGCAGGCTTGCTTCTCCCAGCCTGTGTTAATACACATGTTAATTTAACATGTAAAATTACCGAGGATTATTTCCCCGGCCGCGGAGGCTTCGGTCGCCGCCAGAATTTTCTGGCTCCCGGCTCAATATATTACAGAGTCCCGCAGGCCTGTCTCCAGTGGAATACACACAGTCCGAGAGCCGAAAATTTGCCGGGGTGTGGAGGCCTCGGTCGCCAACAGATTGCCATAGGCTCTGGCTGCAATATTTACCGTGTATTTTTTCCCTCCAGAGACACCACTACCCCCTATATAACCCAAAATGGGCCTTGCGGCGTGTACACGCGGAGCCCGAGCGCCGAAGTTCTCCCGGCCGCGGAGGCCTCGGTCGCCGGGAGAATTTCTCCGGCCCCTGCTCGAAATTTTTCAAAGTCCAGAATGCCTGCTTCTCCCAGCCTGTGTTAATACACATGTTAATTTAACATGTAAAATTACCGAGGATTATTTCCCCGGCCGCGGAGGCCTCGGTCGCCGCCAGAATTTTCTGGCTCCCCGCTCAATGTATTGCAGAGTCCCGCAGGCTTGCTTCTCCCAGCCTGTGTTAATACACATGTTAATTTAACATGTAAAATCATTGAGGACCATTTCCTCGGCCGCGGAGGCCTCGGTCGCCGCCAGAATTTTCTGGCTCCCCGCTCAATGTATTGCAGAGTCCCGCAGGCTTGCTTCTCCCAGCCTGTGTTAATACACATGTTAATTTAACATGTAAAATCAACAAGGACCATTTCCTCGGCCGCGGAGGCCTCGGTCGCCGCCAGAATTTTCTGGCTGCCCGCTCCCCATTGGTAGACGCGGAGCCCGAGCGCCGAGAGTTCTCCCGGCCGCGGAGGCCTCGGTCGCCGGGAGAATTTCTCCGGCCCCTGCTCGAAATTTTTCAAAGTCCAGAATGCCTGCTTCTCCCAGCATGTGTTAATACACATGTTAATTTAACATGTAATATTACCAATGACCTTTTCCTCGTCCGCGGAGGCCTCGGTCGCCGCCAGAATTTTCTGGCTGCCCGCTCCCCATGGGTAGACGCGCTGCCCGAGCGCCGAGATTTCTCCCGGCCGCGGAGGCCTCTGTCGCCGGGAGAATTTCTCTGGCCCCTGCTCGAAATTTTTCAAAGTCCAGAATGCCTAGTTCTCCCAGCCTGTGTTAATACACATGTTAATTTAACATGTAAAATTACCAAGGATTATTATCCCGGCCGCAGAGGCCTCGGTCGCCGCCAGAAATTTCTGGCTCCCCGCTCAATGTATTGCAGAGACCCGCAGGCTTGCTTCTCCAAGCCTGTGTTAATACACATGTTAATTTAACATGTAAAATTACCGAGGATTATTTCCCCGGCCGCGGAGGCCTCGATCGCCGCCAGAAATTTCTGGCTCCCCGCTCAATATATTGCAGCGACCCGCAGGCTTGCTTCTCCCAGCCTGTGTTAATACACATGTTAATTTAACATGTAAAATCACCAAGGACCATTTCCTCGGCCGCGGAGGCCTCGGTCGCCGCCAGAATTTTCTGGCTGCCCGCTCCCCATGTGTAGACGCGGAGCCCGAGCGCCGAGAGTTCTCCCGGCCGCGGAGGCCTCGGTCGCCGCCAGAATTTTCTGGCTCCCCGCTCAATGTATTGCAGAGTCCCGCAGGCTTGCTTCTCCAAGCCTGTGTTAATACACATGTTAATTTAACATGCAAAATCACCAATGACAATTTCCTCGGCCGCGGAGGCCTCCATCGCCGGGAGAATTTTCTGGCTCTCTGCTCGAATTTTTTCTAAGTCCCGATTCGCTATTACAGGCTGGCGCACGGAGTCCGAGGGGCGGAAATATGCCGGGTAGTGGTGCCTTCCGTCGCCGAGACATTTTACAATTGCCTGGGAGCAGTATTTAACATGTTAATTTTTTCCCCCTCGGGACACCACTACCCCCTATATAACCCAAAATGGGCCATGCAATGGGTGCCCACAACGCCCGAGCGCGGGCATTTTTCCCGGGCGCCGAGGCCTCGATCGCCGGGAGAATGTCTCCAGCTATTTGCATGATGTCCCGATTCGCCCCACAAGGCGAACAACCACGAACGAGGTGGTTTTCGTTCGTGGTTGTTTTCGTTCGTGGTTGTTTACTGTTCGTGGTTGTTTTCATTCGTGGTTGTTGTGCGTTCGTGGTTGTTGTCGTTCGGGGTTGTTTTCCGTTCGTGGTTGTTGTCGTTCGTGGTTGTTGTCGTTCGTGGTTGTTGTCGTTCGTGGTTGTTTTCCGTTCGTGGTTGTTTTACGTTCGTGGTTGTTTTCGAGGCAATTGGTACTTTGAAAATTTCAATCGGTTAGCTAGAAAAAATTCTCCCGGCGGTGATTGCCTTGATCGCCGGGAGAATTTTCTGGCTCCCCGATAAAATTTTTTCCAAGTCCCGATTCGCTCTTACTAGCTGGCGCACGGAGTCCGAGGGGCGGGAATTCGCCGGGTAGTGGTGTGTTCCGTCGCCGAGACATTTTCCTATTGCCTGGAAGCAGTATTTAACATGTTAATTTTTTCCCCCTCGGGACACCACTACCCCCTATATAACACAAAATGGGCCTTGCCGCGGGTACACCCGGAGCCCGAGCGCCGAGAGTTCTCCCGGCCGCAGAGGCCTCGGTCGCCGGGAGATTTTCTCCGGCCCCTGCTCGAAATTTTCCAAAGTCCAGAATGCCTGCTTCTCCCAGCCTGTGTTAATACACATGTTAATTTAACATGTAAAATCACCAAGGACCATTTCCTCGGCCGCGGAGGCCTCGGTCGCCGCCAGAATTTTCTGGCTGCCCGCTCCCCAAGGGTAGACGCGGAGCCCGAGCGCCGAGAGTTCTCCCGGCCGCGGAGGCCTCGGTCGCCGGGAGAATTTCTCCGGCCCCTGCTCGAAATTTTTCAAAGTCCAGAATGCCTGCTTCTCCCAGCATGTGTTAATACACATGTTAATTTAACATGTAATATTACCAATGACCTTTTCCTCGGCCGCGGAGGCCTCGGTCGCCGCCAGAATTTTCTGGCTGCCCGCTCCCCATGGGTAGACGCGGAGCCCGAGCGCCGAGAGTTCTCCCGGCCGCGGAGGCCTCGGTCGCCGGGAGAATTTCTCCGGCCCCTGCTCGAAATTTTTCAAAGTCCAGAATGCCTAGTTCTCCCAGCCTGTGTTAATACACATGTTAATTTAACATGTAAAATTACCAAGGATTATTATCCCGGCCGCAGAGGCCTCGGTCGCCGCCAGAAATTTCTGGCTCCCCGCTCAATGTATTGCAGAGTCCCGCAGGCTTGCTTCTCCAAGCCTGTGTTAATACACATGTTAATTTAACATGTAAAATTACAGAGGATTATTTCCCCGGCCGCGGAGGCCACGGTCGCCGCCAGAATTTTCTGGCTGCCCGCTCAATGTATTGCAGAGTCCCGCAGGCTTGCTTCTCCAAGCCTGTGTTAATACACATGTTAATTTAACATGCAAAATCACCAATGACAAATTCCTCGGCCGCGGAGGCCTCGATCGCCGGGAAAATGTTCTGGCTCCCTGCTCGAATTTTTTTTCTAAGTCCCGATTCGCTATTACAGGCTGGCGCACGGAGTCCGAGGGGCGTAAATATGCCGGGTAGTGGTGCCTTCCGTCGCCGAGACATTTTACAATTGCCTGGGAGCAGTATTTAACATGTTAATTTTTTCCCCTCGGGACACCACTACCCCCTATATAACCCAAAATGGGCCTTGCCAAGGGGGCGCGCAACGCCCGAGCGCGGGCGTTTTTCCCGGCCGCCGAGGCCTCCATCGCCGGGAGAATGTCTTCAGCTATTTGCTAGATTTCCCGATTCGCCCCGCACGGCAAACAACCACGAACGAGGTGGTTTTCGAGAGTTCTCCCGGCCGCAGAGGCCTCGGTCGCCGGGAGAATTTCTCGGGCCCCTGCTCGAAATTTTTCTAAGTCCAGAATGCCTGCATCTCCCAGCCTGTGTTAAAACACATGTTAATTTAACATGTAAAATTACCAATGACCATTTCCTCGGCCGCAGAGGCCTCGGTCGCAGCCAGAATTTTCTGGCTCCCTGCTCAATATATTGCAGAGTCCCGCATGCTTGCTTCTCCCAGCCTGTGTTAATACACATGGTTATTTAACATGTAAAATTACCGAGGATTATTTCCCTGGCCGCAGAGGCCGCGGTCGCCGCCAGAATTTTCTGGCTCCCCGCTCAATGTATTGCAGAGTCCCGCAGGCTTGCTTCTCCAAGCCTGTGTTAATACACATGTTAATTTAACATGTAAAATTACCGAGGATTATTTCCCCGGCCGCGGAGGCCTCGGTCGCCGCCAGAATTTTCTGGCTCCCCGCTCAATATATTGCAGCGACCCGCAGGCTTGCTTCTCCCAGCCTGTGTTAATACACATGTTAATTTAACATGTAAAATTACCGAGGATTATTTCCCCGGCCGCGGAGGCCTCGGTCGCCGCCAGAATTTTCTGGCTCCCGGCTCAATATATTACAGAGTCCCGCAGGCCTGTCTCCAGTGGAATACACACAGTCCGAGAGCCGAAAATTTGCCGGCGTGTGGAGGCCTCGGTCGCCAACAGATTGCCATAGGCTCTGGCTGCAATATTTACCGTGTATTTTTTCCCTCCAGAGACACCACTACCCCCTATATAACCCAAAATGGGCCTTGCGGCGGGTACACGCGGAGCCCGAGCGCCGAAGTTCTCCCGGCCGCGGAGGCCTCGGTCGCCGGGAGAATTTCTCCGGCCCCTGCTCGAAATTTTTCAAAGTCCAGAATGCCTGCTTCTCCCAGCCTGTGTTAATACACATGTTAATTTAACATGTAAAATTACCGAGGATTATTTCCCCGGCCGCGGAGGCCTCGGTCGCCGCCAGAATTTTCTGGCTCCCCGCTCAATGTATTGCAGAGTCCCGCAGGCTTGCTTCTCCCAGCCTGTGTTAATACACATGATAATTTAACATGTAAAATCATTGAGGACCATTTCCTCGGCCGCGGAGGCCTCGGTCGCCGCCAGAATTTTCTGGCTCCCCGCTCAATGTATTGCAGAGTCCCGCAGGCTTGCTTCTCCCAGCCTGTGTTAATACACATGTTAATTTAACATGTAAAATCAACAAGGACCATTTCCTCGGCCGCGGAGGCCTCGGTCGCCGCCAGAATTTTCTGGCTGCCCGCTCCCCATTGGTAGACGCGGAGCCCGAGCGCCGAGAGTTCTCCCGGCCGCGGAGGCCTCGGTCGCCGGGAGAATTTCTCCGGCCCCTGCTCGAAATTTTTCAAAGTCCAGAATGCCTGCTTCTCCCAGCATGTGTTAATACACATGTTAATTTAACATGTAATATTACCAATGACCTTTTCCTCGGCCGCGGAGGCCTCGGTCGCCGCCAGAATTTTCTGGCTGCCCGCTCCCCATGGGTAGACGCGCTGCCCGAGCGCCGAGAGTTCTCCCGGCCGCGGAGGCCTCGGTCGCCGGGAGAATTTCTCCGGCCCCTGCTCGAAATTTTTCAAAGTCCAGAATGCCTAGTTCTCCCAGCCTGTGTTAATACACATGTTAATTTAACATGTAAAATTACCAAGGATTATTATCCCGGCCGCAGAGGCCTCGGTCGCCGCCAGAAATTTCTGGCTCCCCGCTCAATGTATTGCAGAGTCCCGCAGGCTTGCTTCTCCAAGCCTGTGTTAATACACATGTTAATTTAACATGTAAAATTACCGAGGATTATTTCCCCGGCCGCGGAGGCCTCGGTCGCCGCCAGAAATTTCTGGCTCCCCGCTCAATATATTGCAGCGACCCGCAGGCTTGCTTCTCCCAGCCTGTGTTAATACACATGTTAATTTAACATGTAAAATCACCAAGGACCATTTCCTCGGCCGCGGAGGCCTCGGTCGCCGCCAGAATTTTCTGGCTGCCCGCTCCCCATGTGTAGACGCGGAGCCCGAGCGCCGAGAGTTCTCCCGGCCGCGGAGGCCTCGGTCGCCGCCAGAATTTTCTGGCTCCCCGCTCAATGTATTGCAGAGTCCCGCAGGCTTGCTTCTCCAAGCCTGTGTTAATACACATGTTAATTTAACATGCAAAATCACCAATGACAATTTCCTCGGCCGCGGAGGCCTCCATCGCCGGGAGAATTTTCTGGCTCTCTGCTCGAATTTTTTCTAAGTCCCGATTCGCTATTACAGGCTGGCGCACGGAGTCCGAGGGGCGGAAATATGCCGGGTAGTGGTGCCTTCCGTCGCCGAGACATTTTACAATTGCCTGGGAGCAGTATTTAACATGTTAATTTTTTCCCCCTCGGGACACCACTACCCCCTATATAACCCAAAATGGGCCATGCAATGGGTGCCCACAACGCCCGAGCGCGGGCATTTTTCCCGGGCGCCGAGGCCTCGATCGCCGGGAGAATGTCTCCAGCTATTTGCATGATGTCCCGATTCGCCCCACAAGGCGAACAACCACGAACGAGGTGGTTTTCGTTCGTGGTTGTTTTCGTTCGTGGTTGTTTACCGTTCGTGGTTGTTTTCATTCGTGGTTGTTGTGCGTTCGTGGTTGTTGTCGTTCGGGGTTGTTTTCCGTTCGTGGTTGTTGTCGTTCGTGGTTGTTGTCGTTCGTGGTTGTTGTCGTTCGTGGTTGTTTTCCGTTCGTGGTTGTTTTACGTTCGTGGTTGTTTTCGAGGCAATTGGTACTTTGAAAATTTCAATCGGTTAGCTAGAAAAAATTCTCCCGGCGGTGATTGCCTTGATCGCCGGGAGAATTTTCTGGCTCCCCGATAAAATTTTTTCCAAGTCCCGATTCGCTCTTACAAGCTGGCGCACGGAGTCCGAGGGGCGGGAATTCGCCGGGTAGTGGTGCGTTCCGTCGCCGAGACATTTTCCTATTGCCTGGAAGCAGTATTTAACATGTTAATTTTTTCCCCCTCGGGACACCACTACCCCCTATATAACACAAAATGGGCCTTGCCGCGGGTACACCCGGAGCCCGAGCGCCGAGAGTTCTCCCGGCCGCAGAGGCCTCGGTCGCCGGGAGAATTTCTCCGGCCCCTGCTCGAAATTTTCCAAAGTCCAGAATGCCTGCTTCTCCCAGCCTGTGTTAATACACATGTTAATTTAACATGTAAAATTACCAAGGACCATTTCCTCGGCCGCGGAGGCCTCGGTCGCCGCCAGAATTTTCTGGCTGCCCGCTCCCCATGGGTAGACGCGGAGCCCGAGCGCCGAGAGTTCTCCCGGCCGCGGAGGCCTCGGTCGCCGGGAGAATTTCTCCGGCCCCTGCTCGAAATTTTTCAAAGTCCAGAATGCCTGCTTCTCCCAGCATGTGTTAATACACATGTTAATTTAACATGTAATATTACCAATGACCTTTTCCTCGGCCGCGGAGGCCTCGGTCGCCGCCAGAATTTTCTGGCTGCCCGCTCCCCATGGGTAGACGCGGAGCCCGAGCGCCGAGAGTTCTCCCGGCCGCGGAGGCCTCGGTCGCCGGGAGAATTTCTCCGGCCCCTGCTCGAAATTTTTCAAAGTCCAGAATGCCTAGTTCTCCCAGCCTGTGTTAATACACATGTTAATTTAACATGTAAAATTAACAAGGATTATTATCCCGGCCGCAGAGGCCTCGGTCGCCGCCAGAAATTTCTGGCTCCCCGCTCAATGTATTGCAGAGTCCCGCAGGCTTGCTTCTCCAAGCCTGTGTTAATACACATGTTAATTTAACATGTAAAATTACAGAGGATTATTTCCCCGGCCGCGGAGGCCTCGGTCGCCGCCAGAATTTTCTGGCTGCCCGCTCAATGTATTGCAGAGTCCCGCAGGCTTGCTTCTCCAAGCCTGTGTTAATACACATGTTAATGTAACATGCAAAATCACCAATGACAAATTCCTCGGCCGCGGAGGCCTCGATCGCCGGGAAAATGTTCTGGCTCCCTGCTCGAATTTTTTTTCTAAGTCCCGATTCGCTATTACAGGCTGGCGCACGGAGTCCGAGGGGCGTAAATATGCCGGGTAGTGGTGCCTTCCGTCGCCGAGACATTTTACAATTGCCTGGGAGCAGTATTTAACATGTTAATTTTTTCCCCTCGGGACACCACTACCCCCTATATAACCCAAAATGGGCCTTGCCAAGGGGGCGCGCAACGCCCGAGCGCGGGCGTTTTTCCCGGCCGCCGAGGCCTCCATCGCCGGGAGAATGTCTTCAGCTATTTGCTAGATTTCCCGATTCGCCCCGCACGGCAAACAACCACGAACGAGGTGGTTTTCGAGAGTTCTTCCGGCCGCGGAGGCCTCGGCCGCCGGGAGAATTTCTCCGGCCCCTGTTCGAAATTTTTCTAAGACCAGAATGCCTGCATCTCCCAGCCTGTGTTAATACACATGTTAATTTAACATGTAAAATCACCAAGGACCATTTCCTCGGCCGCGGAGGCCTCGGTCGCCGCCAGAATTTTCTGGCTGCCCGCTCCCCATGGGTAGACGCGGAGCCCGAGCGCCGAGAGTTCTCCCGGCCGCGGAGGCCTCGGTCGCCGGGAGAATTTCTGCGGCCCCTGCTCGAAATTTTTCAAAGTCCAGAATGCCTGCTTCTCCCAGCATGTGTTAATACACATGTTAATTTAACATGTAATATTACCAATGACCTTTTCCTCGGCCGCGGAGGCCTCGGTCGCCGCCAGAATTTTCTGGCTGCCCGCTCCCCATGGGTAGACGCGGAGCCCGAGCGCCGAGAGTTCTCCCGGCCGCGGAGGCCTCGGTCGCCGGGAGAATTTCTCCGGCCCCTGCTCGAAATTTTTCAAAGTCCAGAATGCCTGCTTCTCCCAGCATGTGTTAATACACATGTTAATTTAACATGTAAAATTACCAAGGATTATTATCCCGGCCGCGGAGGCCTCGGTCGCCGCCAGAATTTTCTGGCTCCCCGCTCAATATATTGCAGAGTCCCGCAGGCTTGCTTCTCCCAGCCAGTGTTAATACACATGTTAATTTAACATGTAAAATCACCGATGACCATTTCCTCGGCCGCGGAGGTCTCGGTCACCGCCAGAATTTTCTGGCTCCCTGCTCGAATTTTTTCTAAGTCCCGATTCGCTATTATAGGCTGGCGCACGGATTCCGAGGGGCGGGAATTCGCCGGGTAGTGGTGCCTTCCGTCGCCGAGACATTTCTCTATTGCCTGGAAGCTGTATTTAACATGTTAATTTTTACCCCTCGGGACACCACTACCCCCTATATAACCCAAAATGGACCTTGCCGCGGGTACACGCGGAGCCCGAGCGCCGAGAGTTCTCCCGGCCGCGGAGGCCTCGGTCGCCGCCAGAATTTTCTGGCTCCCCGCTCAATGTATTGCAGAGTCCCGCAGGCTTGCTTCTCCAAGCCTGTGTTAATACACATGTTAATTTAACATGCAAAATCACCAATGACAATTTCCTCGGCCGCGGAGGCCTCCATCGCCGGGAGAATTTTCTGGCTCTCTGCTCGAATTTTTTCTAAGTCCCGATTCGCTATTACAGGCTGGCGCACGGAGTCCGAGGGGCGGAAATATGCCGGGTAGTGGTGCCTTCCGTCGCCGAGACATTTCTCTATTGCCTGGAAGCTGTATTTAACATGTTAATTTTTTCCCCTCGGGACACCACTACCCCCTATATAACCCAAAATGGGCCTTGCCATGGGTGCGCGCAACGCCCAAACGCGCGCGTTTTTCCCGGCCGCCGAGGCCTCGATCGCCGGGAGAATGTCTCCAGCTATTTGCTTGATTTCCCGATTCGCCCCGCACGGCAAACAACCACGAACGAAAACAACCACGA
Organism: Bacillus rossius redtenbacheri; assembly: GCF_032445375.1. NCBI lineage: Eukaryota > Metazoa > Arthropoda > Insecta > Phasmatodea > Bacillidae > Bacillus > Bacillus rossius. Next base: position 1,584 of record NW_026962555.1, on the reverse strand, counting down.
ATAGAGCAAAATTGCTATTTCTCAAGAACTTCTGTGTGGACGTGGCTGCTGCTTCTGCCACAGCTTCTCGGAAGGAAAATACGTCATTACTGATCCAAGCTAATATATTTTTACTGAATATATTAAAAAAAAAAAAAAAGTTAAAAAAAAAAAAAACACTGTTTCTATGGAAAACAAAATTTCAAAATAGAAAATAAATTTGAATTAAAAATATTTTAAGATTAATTAATAAATATAAATTAATATTAGTATATATAAAAAAATTATTTTATTTAACATAATTTAAATGGGGTGCTTCTTAAGATATTATCCACATGATAATCCTCATACTCACATATGGCAATAAAATATTTATAATAATATACACCATTCATCCCACACTTTTTTTTATTGATAAAATAATTTTTTTATATAAAATATTTAAAATTAAAATTTTTTTAAAAAAAATTTACACTATTGTGGACTTGAACTGACTTACCTCAGAGAACTAATATTTAAAATTAATTAAAAAAAACCAATGACCTAACCTGACCTAACCAAACCCAACCTAACATAACCTAACCTAACCTAACCTAACCTAACCTAACCTAACCTTGCCTGAGAGGGGAAAAATTTCAAAATAATTAAATACAATGACCTAACCTAACCTAAACAAACCTAACCTAACCTAACATTGCCTGAGAGAGGAAAAATTTAAAAAAATTAAATACAATAACCTAACCTTACATAACCTAACCTAACCTAACCTAACCTTGCCTGAGAGGGAAAAAATTTGAAAATAATTAAATACAATGACCTAATGTAACCTAACCTAACCTAACCTTGCCTGAGAGAGGAAAATTTTTAAAAAATTAAATACAATGACCTAACCTAACATAACCTAACCTAACCTAACCTAACCTAACCCAACCTAACCTAACCTAACCTAACCTAACCTAACCTAACCTAACCTAACCTAACCTAACCTAACCTAACCTAACCTAACCTAACATAACCTAACCTAACCTGACCTAACCTTGCCTAAGAGAGGAAAAATTTAAAAAAATTAAATACAATGACCTAACCTTACATAACCTAACCTAACCTAACCTTGCCTGAGAGAGGAAAAATTTGAAAATAATTAAATACAATGACCAAATGTAACCTAACCTAACCTAACCTTGCCTGAGAGAGGAAAATTTTTAAAAAATTAAATACAATGACCTAACCTAACATAACCTAACCTAACCTAACCTAACCTAACCCAAACCTAACCTAACCTAACCTAACCTAACCTAACCTAACCTAACCTAACCTAACCTAACCTAACCTAACCTAACCTAACCTAACCTAACCTAACCTAACCTAACCTAACCTAACCTAACCTAACCTAACCTAACCTAACCTAACCTAACCTAACCTAACCTAACCTAACCTAACCTAACCTAACCTAACCTAACCTAACCTAACCTAACCTAACCTAACCTAACCTAACCTAACCTAACCTAACCTAACCTAACCTAACCTAACCTAACCTAACCTAACCTAACCTAACCTAACCTAACCTAACCTAACCTAACCTAACCTAACCTAACCTAACCTAAC
>NW_026962554.1:0-39497 GCF_032445375.1 Bacillus rossius redtenbacheri | reverse complement strand
GATAAAATTGCGCCTGCCCACTACATCAGAACCCCTACTGACACAAGCACAGGAGGTTAAGCGTGCCATCAAAAAAATGAAGCCACGCAAAGCCCCTGGTAATGATGGTATTCAGGCTGTAGTCCTGAAACAGCTACCTAATGAAGCCCTAGAATATTTAGCCACCTGCATTAATGCAATGCTCCGACTAAATATTTTTCCCGCCCAGTGGAAGGAAGCTAACGTAATAGTTTTCCACAAACCGGGCAAAAACAAAACACTGCCTCAAAACTACAGGCCAATAAGTCTATTAAGCACCATTTCCAAAGTCGCTGAATGTATTATATTACACCGACTTAAGGTACACATCCACGAAAATAACCTGCTCCCAAACGAACAGTTCGGCTTTCGCGGAGCACACTCGACAGTACACCAACTTGTACGAATCACTGAGGAAATTACCAGTGCATTTAATGTACAAGATTACGTGGTAGCAACATTTTTAGACGTAGAGAAAGCCTTTGACAGAGTATTCCATGCGGGGCTAATCTACAAGCTTTATCAAACTAACTTCCCGGATTGCTATATCAAATTAATAGCATCCTACCTAGCAGACAGAACCTTCAGAGTAACAACAGAAGGTACTACATCTAACATCAAACAAATCAGAGCCGGAGTGCCACAAGGTAGCATTTTAGGCCCTGTGTTATTTAACATGTATGTCAGCGACATGCCACGCCCAGCACATCGCCTAGTGAAGTTAGGCTGCTATGCAGACGATACAGTACTGTACAGCAGATCCCATAACCTCCAACTAGCCACGGACAGGCTTCAGGTAGCACTCACTGAGTTCGAACAGTGGTGTACGACCTGAAGAATTAAGGTAAACATAGCCAAATCAGAGGCTATCGTGTTTACACGAAAAAATCTCCCGCCCGCAGACACTAGGCCCCAGCTGCGTCTGTTTGCGGAAAATGTCCCGCACAAGGACGTGGTAAAATATTTAGGTGTCCACATGGACAGAAAACTGCTCTGGCGTCATCATATTGACACCAAGCGCCAGCAAGCTCAGGTTAGAATTAGCACACTGTACCCAGTCATGAGTAGACGATGTGGCAGCAAGGTAAAAACAGGCCTCCTGCTCTACAAAGCACTCATCCGCCCTATAATAACATATGCAGCCCCTGTATGGGCCACTGCAGCAAACTCGCACTTATTAAAACTGCAGCGAATTCAGAACAGATGCATCCGAATCGCTACAGATGCCCCGAGATACTGCCCAGTAGAAGCCTTGCATCGCGAAACAGACACGGAAACGTTGCAAGACTTTTATATTCGTACAGCCCAAACTTTTTATGATAAATGCATAAATAGTCAAAACCCATTTGTTTCTACTCTCGGAAATTATGATCCAGACGTAGAACAAAAATACAAACGCCCAAAATCAATCCTCGCGCACCGCCCGCCGTAGCTGTGGGCCTCTGTACAGCCCGCAAGGCGAGGCGCCCTCTGATTGGCCAGCCAATCAGCGCGCGACCCCCTCCAAACAAAACTAGTTGCCCGGCGCTCGGAGCAGCTCAGATCTCAGTCCAGCTCGAGGATGTAGGTTTCCGCTCCTCACGCAGCAGTTGGTAGCACTTATTTTCCACCCCCAGTTTTGAACTACCGCGTTCGGTCACTTCGTAGGGCATTAATATATGAGTGTGTGACACCCGAGGCTTAGTGCCTCGTGCCTAGCCGCGAAGCCCTGGCTAACTTAGTCCCAGGGCGGGTCGGACTGTGGGTGCTCCACTCCCTTGTTTTTTGCTAGGAGGTACGCCGTAAAAAAAATCCCATAGGCTTTTATAAAAATTTTCTATTTTTCTTTCTATCATGGCATCAGGGGGGGATGTTGAATTTACTGATGCTTCGGCTCAACCCCGCCCCACCCTAAAAAGGGGATGTGAAGGCACCGATGACAGGGCCACAAAAATACAAATACAAGGTCACGACCACCAGAACATGTCAACACATGCCCTGGTCCAGTCCACAAGCGGCCAAAATGCCCCGAGAGGCGCAACAATGGGCGACAAAATTCAAGACGCAGCCCAGCAAAATCAGGCTCCCACAGGCGTCCCTGTGTACAGGTCGGCCCCCATTACTGTGAGGCACGATGCCAACATGCCCTATGAGGCAATGTTTGACAGATTCACCCAGCTAGGACTAAAATTTAATGCCAAAAACACGCAGCGAGGTACTATGTACTATTTTGAGTCGGTACCTCAATACCAAACGGCGCTCAAGGCGGTAAATGAGTCAGGCGCCGAATATTTCGTCACGCGGGCCACGGAGGACAAGCCACTCAAATACGTCTTGAAAGACATACCCAGTGGCACCAACATCGCCAGGATCACTAGCGATCTACTCGCACAACATGTACCAGTGATTGTGGTACATCAAATGTACGACTTTCGGAGACGACCATTAAATATGTATTTACTTGATGTTCCTCAGGGCAACGAGGCTCAAGTACAAAATCTGAGACATGTGATAGGCCTGAAAATCAGAGTTGCTGATTACAGGCACCCAGATGCGCCCCTGCAGTGTGGAAACTGCTTTCAGTTCGGGCATATTACAAAACAGTGTAGGTTTCGTGCTGTTTGTCCGCAATGTGCCGGGCTACACCGACACAGGGAAGACTGCCCTAACCCGCCCAAATGCACCAACTGTGCGCTCAGTCACAATGCAAAGTACAGGGGGTGCCCCGAGTACCTTAAGGCAGTTGAGCGCCGCAAGCCTAAGGACAGAGGTCCTCCGACACAACGATCAAACAATAACAAACAATCACACAGAAATCAGACCGCAAGGCGGTGGGAGCAACCGCCCCCCCCGCCCCCCCAACCCAGACGCCAGCAGCCATCACAAAACACCCTGGATGGCTGGATTATAGCTGGCAAACACAAGGCAGTAAGGCGGCAGCCTGCTCGCCCACAGTACCAGGAGTGGAAGACACCTACCCACAACCGATTTGAGGGTTTTTATGAAGATGAAGAAGAATACCCTGAAATTAACGCCTATCCACCTCGGAAGCACCAGGGCTATGCCAGGCAGCCCAGAAACAGACAAAACAACTGGAGCCCGCCTAAACAACAAAATAGGCGAGACAACATGACCCAGGAGCGAGAACAGCCCGCTAGGGAGCAGAGACAGCCCCGGGCAACAATGCCATTGCCCTCCACCCAAGTGGCCCCGCAACCAGCTGTGCACCAGGCACCTCCGCCCGCACAAGACAACAAAGCTTGTCCTGCACAGCCCAGTGGACAGGTTGGCCTACCTGTTCTGCCTGTTGCAGCCAGTTTACCATTACCCACACCACCACAGTTTGTGACAGCTGAGCAGGCAGCTGAAAATCATAAGGCATGCAATATCCTACACGGCACATTAACCCATGTTGCCAGCCAGCAACCCATTCTTATGGACGTAGCAGCTAAACTCGTCAACCTGCTCACTGCCTGGTTGGACACAACTGTACCTTTGGACAGAAGAATCCACCTAGCAGTTGATCTAATCACTGCCATGTCCTGTGTCTCAAATGCCAGTGCACAATAAGCAAATAAAGATTAAAAATGTTGCCACATGGAATGCTTGTAGCATTCGGAACAAAACGGCGGAATTAGACGAATTTCTTCGGGAACACGACATAGACATAATAGCACTAACTGAAACACACCTCTCACCGACAGACCCTTTGCGACTGCGAGGATACATAATACATAGAAGAGACCGCAACAACCTAGGCGGTGGAGTAGCACTCGCAATAAAAACATCAATTCTACATCATGCCATACAAGTCCCTGACCTAGGGCAAATAGAAGCAGTAGCAGCGACATTGGAAATTAAGGGCCAAAAATGTACAATAATTTCAGCTTATGCACCGCCGGGAAGAACAGTGACAGCCGCCAATCTGCAAGCGCTAGCAACATTTACACCTACCTTCCTCCTCTTAGGAGACCTAAATGCGAAGCACCCGGCCTGGAATTGTACAGGAACAACGAGTAATGGCCGCATCCTGTACAGACATCAAGAACAGAGTGCGTACATGGTCTGTGCTCCCTATCACCCCACCCGCTACCCTACCTCCCCTAATGAGAGGCCTGACATACTAGATTTCACTATCTATAAAAACACAAATTTTATTTATGAATTGGAGGTTATACACGAGCTTCACTCGGATCACATGCCAGTAATAGCTAGGCTAGAAGATGTCGAAGCGCTGGCAACAATACCAAAAACAGGCCGAAACTACAGAAGGGCAAACTGGGACAAATTAAATAATTACATAATTGATCACTTAAATCCCGACACAGAAATATCCTCTCCTGCTGACCTTCAATCCTATTCCGAATCCCTTACCCAAGTGATCACAGAAGCAATAGACAGATCAGTACCACTCATGAAACGTTCAGCTGACTCTACTGTTCTACCACCACACATCAAGCAACTAATTACAAACAAGAACCATGCCCGACGCCGCTGGCAGAGGAACAGATGCGCGGACCTCAAGAGAATATATCAAGAACTACAAACAGAGCTGTACAACAACATAGCTCTACACAAGGCTAGTGTATGGGACGAGAAGCTGGCTCTCCTAACCACCTCAGACAATTCCCTCTGGAAATTAAATAAATCCCTCTCCTCAAAACCTGTCATCATCCCTCCTATCCAGCTTCCCAATGGATCCTTAGCATTCACCCCGCAAGAAAAGGCAGCGGCCCTTGCTGACAGTCAAGAGCAAGCCTTCAGGCCAAATGAGCTGCCACAAAATCAAGACCACACGCAGCAAGTAATAAACAGAGTTATACAGCTTAAAGCCTTGCCTCTACACACAGAACCGCTACTTACGAGTACAGAGGAAGTGCGGAGGTTAGTGAAAGCGCTAAAAAACAACAAAGCGCCGGGCAATGACAAGATAGCAGCCATTGTCCTGAAACAACTCCAACGTCCAGCCCTTCAGGCTATTGTTACCTGTATTAATGGCATCTTAACAACAAACACATGGCCTACAGTGTGGAAAAATGCAAAAATTATCCTCCTTCCCAAACCAGGGAAAGATCCTAGGCTTCCCACCAGTTATCGTCCCATTAGTCTACTAAATACACTATCAAAAGTAGCGGAAAAAATCCTGGCGAATCGACTTCAGCTACACCTAACCACAAACGAAACTCTGCCACACTATCAATTTGGATTTCGCGCCGGCCACTCAACCACACACCAACTAGTCAGAATAGTGGAGCAGATAACATTGTCCTATGATTGGCGCCAGTACACAGCTGCAACCTTCCTGGATATAGAGAAGGCCTTTGATAGAGTGTGGCACGACGGTCTCCTCTATAAGCTACATGAAGCCAAACTCCCAGATACCTATATCCGCACTCTTGATTCCTATCTTCACGACCGCACCTTCCATGCCTGTATTCCTGGCGCGACCTCCACCTCCCGCGCTATTCTAGCCGGCGTGCCACAGGGCAGTGTACTGGGCCCGCTGCTATTTAACATCTATGTAGCAGACTTTCCCACCCTCCCACAAGGGGCTGAAATAGCATGCTACGCCGACGATACCATGCTATACTCCAGCTCCGTCCGACCCCGCACTGCACTACAAAGAGTACAGAATGCATTAGACTCACTGCAACAATGGTTCACAGACTGGAGAACAGCTGTAAATGTAGGAAAATCAAAAGCAATAATATTTGCTCGCCGCAGGATCCCAGCAAATCTACCCAAACTACAGCTCTTTGCTTCGGAAATAAACTTCTTTCCTTGTGTTGAATACCTAGGTGTTCTCATGGATAACAAACTCACATGGAAGGCTCACACACACAGCAAGAAAGCTAAAGCGTATGCAAGACTTGCAAAATTATATCCGCTACTCAATTACAAGAGCACACTCTCCACAGCAAATGCAAAAACATTATATCAGGCATGTGTTCGGCCTATCATGACGTATGCTTCGCCAGCGTGGAGCTACGCAGCGCCAACCAACCTCCGGCCACTACAAATAGTGCAAAATAAAGCACTCCGTACAATAGCCAAAGTACCAATATATGTACCAACAGCGCTTATTCACAAAGAACTCCGTATGGTACCACTGCAAGACATTTATGTTAAGCAAGCTAAATCTTTCTACCAAAAATCTGCCACACATGCAAATCCACTCATACGGCGATTAGGACAATACATGCCAGAAGACATCAGGGTTTACAAGCGCCCGAAACATGTGCTGTGCGAAAAACCACCCTAAAAAACACGTCTCCGAATGCAGAAACTCGCAGCCCCGTCCGCGACACTGTGATTGGCTGAGGGGGCGTGGCTTAGGTAGCCCCTCGGCGTTGCGGACGGTTCAGAAAACTTTCACACAACCACAGTCAGCTCTCGCCCCGACTCGTCGCTACAATGACCGCGCGGCTGAGAATAACACACATAACAAGACATCTACAATGCTAACACTCCACACACAGCTTCCAAGTGGCAACATAGATCATCTAGCAACGGCATCAACACGAAGACAGCGCCACAGATCTTCTGCAGCAGTGCCGACTCAGTGTTGCAGAGACACCGACCATAGTGCCTGCAGCCCTGTGAGAGATCTACTGTTGCAGCACGAAGCCAGCAATTCCCCAAGAGGCTCGTACCCCCACATTCCCTGATAAGTGTTATGTTTTAGTGTTTAAATTAATTTCGCTACGTAATAAAATTGTCCCCAGTGCTCCCAACCCCCTAACTAAATTTTTAGTGCACCGTTTAATAAATATTTCTCAACATCAATAATGCCCTCTTCTCTCTCTCTACATTCTTGCCTAGTGCTTGTATTTTTAGTGAGATAAAAGTTGTTTCGCAACGTAATTAATTTTTGTCCCCAGTGCTCCCAACTCCCTTGTAAATTATTATTAGTGCCTCGCCTAAATAATATTTCGCAACGTACGTATAAGTTCAAATCCTTGCCTTACAACACAGAGACGCCAACCACAGCACCAGTGTTGTCCCAACCTATCACGATCTTGACAATCTGTCCTAGTGGCAGTATAAAAATGTATTAGTTTTTGAGTTTACAGGTGGCGCCGGCTGGAGCCGCGCACTCGGTGCTCCGAGATCAGCCTCCACATCGCACTTGCCTGTAGTGCACAGGTAATATGTTTACCCCAACAATACCGCTTCTCGCCATCCCAGCTTGAAGTGGCACACCCTCCCACTTCCCCGTCCCCTCCATACTGGGATATCGGGCGCGTTAACTGTCCACACTCGCGCAACAGGTTTCCTCCAGTGCGTCACTGGTTTACTGTTGCACCCCACTTTGCTAACCCCTTAGTGGCTGCAGGGGCACTAATTGGCAGTGCCTCTGCAGCCTTCCCTCGCACTCAGATGCAAGCCACCGCCTGTCACTTCCCCCTCCCTCCCAGGGGGGGGACGTGACATGGCATTTTTACAGATTTTCAACCTAAGCGTATAGGCTTGTTCCTGGCACGCGTAAATTCCTCCAGTCAAATCACCCCCATTTTGAGGACCCACTCCTTCACAGGTTGTGTGGGACTGACTTCTGCGTGGAGGGGCAGTTGTCATAAAAAAAAAAAAAAAAATTGGAGCAGCTCAGTACCTCCCGCGCCGGCCTTCCACGGACTCGTGGCAGGCTGGCAACACAAATCTGCCTATGCTTCCGCATAATTAAGAGCAGTGTGCGCATGACAAATGAAACAAAGCTCGCGCACAATACACATGTGTGCTGGCAGCTCTTAAATAATAAGTAAACGTTAAATTAATATAAATTTAAGGTTTCACCCCCTTAGTATAAGTTAAGTAAATTAAGAACATTTGCGCCCTAATTATCATACATGACAATTAATTATGTGATTATGTAATAACCAAACATGATTATAATAATTCAAAATGGTCCGAAGCACGCAGGTGTATGTTCTAACCTGCTTCAGGGTTCACTGCCTGCGTTGTTAGGGCTGACTCTTTATGCCTGATGGGCATGGCCCGCCTGGCAGGCCTCACCTCCAGCGCCGGTCGTGTTTCTGATGGCATGAGATTTTGAATTACACCTAAATAAACACAGATGGCTGTAATACATGTGATAACCAAACATGATGCTTATTCAAAATGGTCCGAAGCACGCAGGTGTATGTTCTAACCTGCTTCAGGGTTCACTGCCTGTGTTGTTAGGGCTGACTCTTTATGCCTGATGGGCATGGCTCGCCTGGCAGGCCTCACCTCCAGTGCCGGTCGTGTTTCTGATGGCATGAGATTTTGAATACCAGCTACCATTGCAACTAGTGTGACATCGCACACACACAACATGCATACCAACCATATGTATGTTGTGCATATGTATGTATATATGCCTGAGCGTGTATATATATATATATACATAACACAAATTTTTCCCCTTCTCAAACACCAAGCTAGCTGGCAGCCAGGTGGGAAACGACGAAGTCGCCCCCTAAAGACCAGTACCCAACCAAATAAAGCATAATGCGGACAGAAAGTCCAAGTTCCCTCCCAAAATTGCTAAGTAGTGACTTTCTACTCTGTCCAACTCTTCTTCCTGAACCATCCCTCTGTTCCCGTAGCCAACCTGCTTGCTATTAATGCATGAAATTTGCATCCCGCATGTGAGTGCCCAGGGTTTTCCCTCTGTCTATGGAGGTTTTACCTGGGCCCAACTTATCTCTAGTATTAGTCTAGAATAGTCAAGTGAGGGGAGTTAGTCATGGCGCCAATCGCAGCCATGGCTGGCCAATCCCCTCCTTAGCACAATATGCATGCTCCCTTGTCTGCATGGTACTCCCTGCATGAGTAGAGCGTATAGGCTTCGGCCTGAGACGCACTTAAGTCCCTCCTAACCCGGACCCCTCCCAAACACACTTAGTTTTTAGTTAGGTTAGGAATAAAAATAGAGAGAAAAATTTTATTTTCACTTTGCTCTTGCATTCTGTAGGATCAGTCTCGTCATGGCAGATACCGCAGCAGCGACTGTAGCACCAGCTGTTGCCCCATCACAGGCAGCTTCCCCGAAGAAAGGCAAGGCTGCGTCGAAGAAGCCACGAGCCAAGCCCGCGCACCCGCGCACATCTGAAATGGTGGCCTCTGCGATCAAGAGCCTCAAGGAAAGGGGCGGCTCATCACTGCAAGCCATCAAGAAATACGTCGCCTCTACCTACAAAGTAGATGCGGAAAAGCTGGCACCTTTCATCAAGAAATACTTGAAGGCAGCAGTGGCTAGCGGCGAGCTTGTCCAAACCAAAGGCAAGGGTGCGTCTGGCTCCTTCAAGCTGGCTTCAGGGACCACCGGTGCTCCGGACCAGCCCAAGGCTCCAAGCGGCAAGCGTGGTGCAGCTGCCCCTAAGGAAAAGAAGCGATCCGTAGCCAAGAAGGCAGCGGTGGGCAAGAAACCAGTCAAGAAGACTCCGCCTACAGCAGAAAAGAAAAAAAAGGCAGCAGCTGCAACCCCCAAGCCCAAGAAGGCACCTTCAAAGGCAAAAAAGGTGTCCAAACCTCCCACGAAGAAACCCCGTGCTCCAAAGCCAAAGAAGGTTGCCCCAAAGAGCAAGTCGCCCAAGAAAGCAGCCCCAAAGCGGAAATGAAGATGCCAGCAGGACCGCTGGCACTTTCTGTGGCACTGTACCACCTTATCGGCCCTTCTAAGGGCCAACAATACTAGTCATGAAGGTATCAGTTGTTGCAATCATTGCCTCCTATAGCCACACCTCTGCCGTTAGGTAAAATTCTGGTTAAAAAATTTCTTATGGTATTTGAAGCGGGGGAAATAAATAAATAAATAAAGAAATTTATCAATTACATTGTGTGTATAGTTTAGGTGCAAAATTATTTAAAGTTTTTAAGCAGGAAAACGTCTTACAAACATCTCACTCTTATTTCAGCATATATATATATACACATATATACACACACACACACACACATATTTTTTTTTGTAAGGATTAGGTCTCAGGGTATTAATGGTGAACTTTATGCTGCTGCTGCTGCTGCTGCTGCTGCTGCTACTGCTACTGCTGCTGATGCTGCTGATGGTGCTGCTACTGCAGACAGGCACTGTTTGAAGAGTTTTTATTTCCTATGCAGAATACATTGCATTGTGTGCAAATCTTTTGTGTACAATATAAACAACCACCTCAAAACACAGACACTATAACTGTGTTTTTCCAAATTCTTATTAATGTAATATATTATTGGCTGGGTAAAGGTCAACGACAGCTAATAGGTACAAAAAGCCAGACAACTGTTTTCCTTTCAAATTTGACAGTTATTTTTAGCCCTAATAAGGGCTGTTTTTTTTTTTCCCCCTTGCAAAAAAAATGGCAAGGAACTCAAGCACGCTCGCCACGGATACGCCGGGCAAGCTGGATGTCCTTGGGCATGATGGTGACCCTCTTGGCGTGGATGGCGCACAAATTGGTGTCCTCGAAGAGCCCCACCAGGTAAGCCTCGCTGGCCTCCTGCAGCGCCATGACGGCCGAGCTCTGGAAGCGCAAGTCTGTCTTGAAGTCCTGGGCGATCTCTCGCACCAGGCGCTGGAAGGGCAGCTTGCGGATAAGCAGCTCGGTACTTTTCTGGTAGCGCCTGATTTCTCGCAGCGCGACAGTGCCAGGGCGGTAGCGATGTGGCTTCTTCACTCCCCCCGTGGCCGGCGCGCTCTTGCGAGCCGCCTTGGTGGCCAGCTGCTTGCGCGGCGCTTTGCCTCCAGTAGATTTACGAGCCGTCTGCTTCGTGCGCGCCATCGTGGTCCGTCTGCGCGTGCTTTCTTTTTTTTTTTTTTTTTTTTAGACCACAGCCCCTCCACGCTGAAGTCAGTCTCACACAGCCGAAGTGTTTGTGAGCCCTGCTAACCAAATGGGAATGATTTGACTTGAGGGAATTGATGCGTGCCAGGTGGGACCTATACGCTTAAGTAGACAATATATAAAACTGCCATTGACTCCTCCCGCTCCTGGGAGGGAGGGGGAGGAGTCATGGCGACGTGCGTCTGGCGCGATAAAGCCTGTAGTAGTGCGAACTTAGCACTCCTACAGCCTATGGGGTGTAGCAAAGGGTTAGGCAACAGTAAACCAGCGACGCACTGGAGGAAACCTGTTACCTGTAATCTGAAAAGCTAGCGCGACCGATGGGAAAATATGGACGCGGAAGAGGTATAGTAGGCTATAACCTTTCCAGGTGGGATTCCTGGAAAAGCTATGTTGGTGCTCTCCGAGCAAGTACACAGCAGGGTTGTGCGAATTTGACAATTGCCTCGGTGACACCGAGGGCGGCAGGAACTCCTGGCGCGACCTGCAACTAAAAGTAGAAACACATATATACAACACTCTATAATTAGTAGGAGTGGGGGGGATACTGGGTTGGCATTGGCATGCCAATGCAGCATCTATGAAGCACTGAAGCACTGGTGCTGTGGTTGGCGTCACTGTGCAATAATTGAGAAAATGGGAATGAATTTTTACGATGGTTGACTATTATTATTATTACAACTACTAGGCAGATGTTGATATACACTATGGGGGGATGTTAGGATGCGAAAGAGTGAAGCACTAAAATAAATTGGAAGGGCATGATAACGTGGCTGTTGCACTATGTGGCTGCGGGAACCATGGCAGGATCTTGGTGCCATCTCCCCTGCTGACAGGCACTGTGGGCGGCGTCTCTGTGAGCTCCCCTGGCGGCGCAGGGGGGGGGGGACGAAGCACTTCCTGGTGGTAAAGATGTCAGGGTATAGGGAGAGAAATTACGTTGTAAAATTAGAACTAAAACACTAATAACACTAATAATGAAAGAGGGAAAAAATTCGTAGAATTAAAGCTGAGCGATGCCGCTGAGTTTTTAACAGTTTATCTTAAAGTGTTTGCAATGCGCCGGGCGCAGTTATGTACTATGACGGCACGAGTGTTTTCTGCTGATTATTTTGGTGTTTTTTATTTGTTTCTGCGTTGAATATTGCAGAAGTTATTTACATTTTAGTGAATCGATGCGTGACAAGTTTTTGGTTCCTGAAGTTTTCTGAACAGTCCGCAACGAGCTACAGCTACCCCGAGGCCACGCCCCCTGCGCGCGGCCAGCCAATCAGTGCTGGTGCGGACCACGGTGATTTTTCGACTCGTTCAGGGCGGTTTCTCGCATAGAATATGCTTTGGCCTTTTGTATTTTCGTACATCTTCTGGGTGATAACGACCTAGCCTGTTTATTAGGGGATTTGTGTGTGATTCCACTGTTTTATAAAAGGCTACAGCTTGTTTAATAAACTGTTCGTGCATGGTGTCTATGCGAATCTCTGTGTGTACTCTCTTCATGGGAGCATAGTTAGGCACATGCGCGATTTTTCTAAGAGCCTTATTCTGCACCACCTGCAGTTTATTTAAGTGCGTTTTCGCTGCGTAGCCCCACGCTGGAGCCGCATAGGTCATGATGGGTTTCACGCAGGCTGTGTACAGTAATTTGCTATTTTTAATGCTTAGACTTCCCTTGTGGTTTAAGAGAGGATATAAAGTTGCCAGTCTTGCATTCGCGAGTGCTTGTTTATTCGATACCTGTTTGCTCCAAGTTAGGCTCTTATCCATGTGGACTCCCAGGTATTTGACACAGGTTTTGTAGTGTATATTGTTGTTAAAGAGGCGTAGCTGAGGTAGGTTTGCCGGTACCTTCCGGCGTGTAAAGACGATCGCCTCACATTTGTCGACATTGATAGCTGTTCTCCAATCTGTGAACCACGATTCTAACAGATTCAGTGATTCTTGTAGGCGCCTGACTGCTTGTTGCGATTGAGTTGAACTAGCATACAACATGGTGTCATCCGCAAAACACGCGATGTTGGCTCTGGGCAGTTTCGGTAAGTCAGACACATATATATTGAAGAGCATGGGGCCAAGTACACTGCCTTGTGGTACACCAGCTAATATTTTACGTGGAGTAGATGTGGCTCCTGGGATGCTTGCACGAAAAGATCGTTTACTTAGGTATGCGTCCAAGGTTTTTATATACGTATCTGGGAGTTTTATGGCTTGGAGTTTGTATAAAAGTCCGTCATGCCAGACACGATCGAAGGCCTTTTCAATATCGAGGAAGACTGCCGCGGTGTAGTGGCGCCAGTCAAAGGCCTGTGTTATATGCTCAACTATTCTAACGAGCTGTTGAGTGGTGGAGTGGCGAGCTCTAAAGCCAAATTGATAGTCTGGGAGCACTTGTTGCTCTTCCAGGTGTAATTGGATGCGGCGTGCTATTATTTTCTCAGCTACTTTCGAGATGGTGTTGAGCAGGCTTATTGGTCGGTAGCTGGACGGGAGTTGCGGATTTTTTCCAGGCTTGGGAAGCAGAATGATTTTTGCCTCCTTCCAATTGTTAGGCCAGGAGTTGGTGAGAAGGATGCCATTTATGCAGGCTGCTATTGCTTGAAGAGCTGGGATTTTGAGGTGTTTTAGGACAAGGGAAGGGATTTTATCTGTTCCTGGAGCTTTATTAGTCTTCAGAGATTTTATGATTCTTCTGACTTCCGCTTCTGTCGTTAGAAGGGGTTCTGAGGTTGCAGGTGTGAGTCGCATGGCCGCTACTTGCTCCGATATTAGGAGGGAGTGGGGGGGATTGTTTGGTAGGATGTTGGGTTGGAAGGCCTGTTCTTGGCAGTCAGCAAGTACTGTAGCTTTATCTTTAGGCGAGAAAGCCATGTTTCCAGTAGGAAGTTGGATAGGCGGGATAATTGTGGGCTTGGAGGACAGGTTTTTCGCCACTTTCCAGAGTGTGTTGTTGGCTGTAGAGAGCTGTTGCACTTTCGCATCCCATTGAGTGGCTCGATGTACACTAAGTTTGGCTTGAAATTCATTGTACAGGTCGGTGTATACCTTCTTGAGCGCTGGGCATCTGTTGCGTTGCCATCGGCGCTTCGCCTGGTTTTTGGCTGTGATTATCTGTTTTAGTTGCGGGGGGAGGGCAGTAGCATCCACTTTCTTTTTCGTGGTTGGAATAAAAGTATTTATTGCTTGGGATAGGGTCCTAGATAATTTGGCAGAGTACTGCTGCAAGTCCGCAGCCACTGTAATGGTAGGAACAGGGAATAGGTTATTTTCTATAAAGGAGTTGAGTCGCGGCCAGTCTGCTTTGCGGAAATTATAGGTGCGTTTGGTTTGGGCGGTTTTTGTGTAAACATCTTCAAGTGTAGCAATGACTGGTAGATGGTCTGAGTGCAGCTCGTGGATTACTTCAAGTTCGTAGATGAAATTTGTGTTATAATAAATGGTGAAATCTAGGATATCAGGATATTGCCTGGGATTTTCAGGATAGCGGGTAGGATGGTAGGGAGCGCAGACCATGTATTGGTGTAGCTGCTGGTGTGCAAACAGCACTCTGCCATTACTTGTAGTTCGGGCGCAGTTCCACGCAGGGTGTTTTGCATTTAAATCACCTAGTAGGAGGAAGGAAGAGGTGCAAGTGGCTAGGATTTGGAGGTTTTCAGCTGTGATTGAGCGTCCTGGGGGAGCGTAGGCTGAAATGATAGTACATTTCTTGCCTTTAAGTGATATAGAGATTGCTACTGCCTCTATGCGGCCTAAGTCAGGAAGTTGTACTTCATGGTGTATTAGATTGGTGCGGACAGCCAAGGCAACCCCTCCACCCTGGTTGTCCCTGTCCTTTCTGTGGATGATGTACCCAGGTAGGAATAATTTTTCAGTTGACGAAAGATGGGTTTCTGTTAGTGCTAGTATCTGGACATCATGCTCTCGCAGAAATTCCTGAAGTTCAGGCGTTTTGTTTCGCACACTGCGTGCATTCCAGGTGGCGATCGTCTTTAATGTTAATTTATTATTGTGCTCCATCTTGAGGAGCAGGTGCGACAGGTGCCATGGCCATAATTAGGTCCACGGCGAGGTGAATTCTGCGGTCCGCCGCGACTGAAGTGTCAAGCCAGGCCGTTAGTAGGTTGCAAAGTTTTTGCGCAATTTCCATGACAGCAGGGTGTGCACCTGCTACTTTCGTGAGAGTGCCTTGAAGGACTTGGCAGTCTCGATAATTTGTGGCTATCCTCTCTGGTGTGATGTGTACTGGAGGTTGTGGCAATGGCATGCTGCGTGCCACAATGGGGGCTGCTGGCCTGATTGCTGCTGAATTTGGCTGTACCACGACAGTTGTAGCTGGTTCGTTGTGGGTGACAGGCACCTTAGGAGCCGGTGTGGAAATAACTGGCGACTGCACGCAAGCCTGTTGCATTGGTTGTTGTATATTATTTTCTGCTGGAGCAGAGCGGTGGCGCAGCCTTCCTGCCTGGCTTGATGGTTGGGCAACTGGTCTGGCCTGACGTGGCTGGCGCTGTGCATGCTGGTTTCCTGTACTGCGGGGTGTACCAGCCTGTTGACTTTGGCGAGCTGCCTTTCGACGCTCCCACTGTGGTGGCTCCCATAGTTCCGGGAAGTCCTGTTTCAGGGCCTGGTACCTGTTATCGCTGCGAGGGTCCCAGTCATCTCTGTAGCCAGAGGTTTGCCCTCCTTGTGGTCGGGTGTTGTATTGCGGGTTTTGTTTACGCCGTGATGTGACCACATTCCACCCTGGCTCATGAGCCACGTTGGCGGGTTGGGTTTGTGACTCCGTTTGCTGGTAGGCAGGTGCACGGTCCTCGGCATGTTGTGTCTGCCACTGAGGGCGTCTATTTGGACGCCGGGTCCATTGTTGGTGCTGCTGCTGCTGGTGCTGCTGCTGCTGCTGCTGCCCCCTAGGACGGCGCCTCTGCAGCTCCCGTTGGTAATCGGGGCAGCCCATGTATCTGGCATTATGTGCCATGTTACATCTGGCACAGTGTGGCAGGCGGGGACAGTCCTCCTGTAGTTTGTGTGGGCCGGCACATTGCGGGCACACTGGCTGTTTGCGGCATTGTTTTGCTATATGCCCAAGAAGACAGCAATTCGTACACTGGAGTGGTGTATTTTTATATCGGTAGTCCACCAGCCTCACTCTGAGTCCAATGACAGTGGTCAATGTACTCATTAATGACTCGCTGCCCTGCGGTAAATCTAGTTGGTACATGTTTATTGGACGACGAGTCCAGTCGTACATTTGGTAGACTGATAGTACTGGTATGTTTTGAGCCAGTAGGTCCTGGGTAATTCTGGCAGTGCTAGTTCCCCCTGGGATGTCCTTAAGCACATATTTCAACGGTTTGTCTGCCTGCACGCGTGTAATAAAATACTCGGCCTTTATTTCATCAAGTACTTTAATGGCTGCATGGTACTGCTGCACATTGGTGAAATAGTACAGTGTCCCCCTGTTGGTGTTTTTCGCTGAGAAAATTAATCCTAGCCTGTTGAACTGGTCGTACAGCCGCTCATATGGCAGCGCGGCTGTGTGGGTGACTGTGATTGGGGCAGTGCGAAAGGGATTCGCGCCCTGTTGTGCAGTGGAGGTGTCTGTCAGGGCTGGGTGATCCTGCGCCACGCCCGGCGGTATCTGACTGCATGGAGGCGAGCTGCCTGGTGTCTGGCTGCCTGTTGTCACATCACCTGTGACATGGTGATTCAGGGACTGAATTTTTGTGACTCTGATGTGTTCGTCGCTACTCTTTCTCTTGAGAACACCTTGTTCAAGAGAAGAGGTTTCGCGGAATTCTACGTCACTCGAGGTCGCCATGTTAGCTAATTAAATAACAATAATAATTATTCCTACAGGATTTATTACGATCGCCTAGCAAAGGAAGGGAGTGGAGCACCCACTGACCTACGACCCTGGGACTGAGTTAGCCAGGGCCGCGGCTAGGCAGCGAGACGCTGCGCCTCTGGGTGTCACACACTCAATTTAAAACCTATCCGTCGCACGACGCGGTCGTTCAAAACTGGGGGCGGAATTCTGGACTATTCTGACTACTTTCAGGATGAGCAGCAGGACTACATCATCTCCGAACGAAGCTAGGAGCGGAACTCGTCTGCGATAGAAACTAATGAGTGATCTGCGCGTGCTGTAATTCTTTTTTTTTTTTTTTTGTTTTTTTTGACAACAGCCCCTCCACGCTGAAGTCTGTCTCGCACAACCGAAGTGATTGCGAGTCCAACACCTAGTGGGAGTGATTTTACGGGAGGAATCTTAGTACGTTCCAGGTCTAGGACCTATACGCGTTTCGTAGTAAAGTAAGCCAATGGCTGGTGCCCTCCATCACTCTCGTGAGTGAGGCCACCTGCCCGCGAGTGAATTTAATATGCGAAACACTGCAGGGGCGCGGCAATTAGCGCCCCGGCAGTTCGCAGGGAGTAGCAAAGTGGGATGCAGTAGTAAAACCAGCGATCGCACTGGAGAAAAACCTACTGCCCGGTTTAAGAAGTTAGCGCTCGCCCGATGGCCCGAGGGGAAACGGGGAGCGGGATTTAGGTAGCATAGCCTACAGCTGCTGGGCCGCAGCAACTGTAGGCGGATGTAGCGGCCTGATGGCCTGTAGTGCGTGGCAGGCAGCACGCATGTTTAGGGCGACTCGGATGGTGAGGCCGAGTGCAATGAGTGGCTGAGGGCCGGCCTGCATATAGGCCCGACAGAGCACCCACAGGCTCGCTTTCGCGCGCGCGCCTGCGGAGGCCCTGCCGACTCACAGCGAACTGCGCGCCCCGCCCGCAGCCTGGCGGCCGCGCGCGGAACACGCAGCTCCGCCGCGCCTCTCGCGGCCGCGGCACGAACTCTCGCAGGCCCGCAGGCAAGCCAGAGCCCGCGCCGCGCCGCGCGCACTCGTGGTCGGGCAGCCTGTTGATTCTTCGCCTCTCGCTGTCCGCTTCTTTCTTCGCGCGTGCAGTTAGCCTTTCATGACATGGGGCAGGGCGATACCATTCACCCCCTAACTGACGCCACGGTATTTCGCGTTGCCCCCAGTTTTGTGTGTGACGCCAGCGAGCCACGAAAAGGGCTGCCGCGATCCCGACGGTCTGCTTCTGGCGAAACTTGTGTCTTCTCCAGGCCGCCCAAGCCACCAGTGACGCCTCTGATTGGTCCGCGAGTCAGTATTTGTGTATTCCTGACAACTCCAGCTGCTCATCACAGCTGGAGCTCCGCAATCCGCCACCCGCGGACGCGATCGGTAGCAGCCAGTCACTGCGCCCCTGGTACTCGGCCTACACAATGCATTTCGCCCCCCTTCCGCGCCGTCAGAGGCAATGAACCCCCAGGCGGAGCAGTCAGAGAGCTTCCTGCGATGTGTACACTGCGAGTCCCAGCGCCGATTGCGCGTGCTGTAATTTTTTTTTTTTTTTTTTTTTTTGGACAACAGCCCCTCCACGCTGAAGTCAGTCTCGCACAACCGAAGTGATTGCGAGCCCTCCTAACAAAAATGGGATTGATTTTACGGGAGGTTCCTAATACGTTCCAGGCCGAGGCCTATACGCGTTTCGTAGAAAAGTAATAATGGCCTGAGTCCTCCCTCACTCTCGTGGGCGGGGACTCAGTGGCCCGCGTGCGTCTAGCGCTAAGAATAAGGCTGCAGAGGCGCGGCAATTAGCGCCCCGGCAGCCGTCGGGAAGTTGCAAAGTGGGATGGCTACAGTAAACCAGCGATCGCACTGGAGGAAACCTGTAGCCCGATTGTAAACGCGGTTCGCGCCCGGCAGACCGGAGAAAGCGGGAGCGAGGAATATAGGATAGGTTTGGTGCCTCTGCGACAGGGATATGTGTCGCAGAGGCATTTGTTGCACCATTTAGGCAGTTGAGGCAGCAGGCTTGCCGAACGTCGTGTTGGTTTGCCCCGAGATTACTCAAGGGCTGCGGTTTGATTGCCGCGACCTGCAACAAAGAACTCTAAAACTAATACTATTAGCTAATTTTTTTTTTATTTTTTATTTTTATTTTTTTTTAAGTTTGCTGCCTTGGCCAGGCACTGCGGTTGGTGTCTCTGGGTGGGGTTAATAGAACGTGAGGAGCAATTGGTGCTAGTTTGTGCTCTGTGACGAAGGATTGGGCATAGGGGGGGGTCGATTAGGTAGCGAAAAAACATACACATTAACACTAAAAAGGAAATTATATAAACGATTTAGCACTGTAAGCACTCCCGAGGCATAAGCCATAATGAGGTGAGGGATTTGGTGCGAAACAGAGCGAATCTTATGAGCAGGCACTATGGTTGGTGTCCATGCGAGTCGCAGCCAGGTGATTCGTGAATGAATCGGTGATTGTCAGTGCAGTGCGCCGATTCGTGTCGGTTGGAAGTAGTGGTGGGAGCAGGTGAAGGTTAATTTACATATCCATGCTGTTTGTCGTGTGGCTTCCGCGGTGGTGCGCAGTGTGTGGTCCGTCTTGCGCTTGAGCTGCGAGGCGGAAATGTGGAGTGGTGTAGTTTATGTAATCATGGTGGCTTCGGGACGAGCAGGTGCTTCGGTCTTCGGTGTTTCCACTTTGCTGTAGTGTTGTATTGTCCTAGGGCACGAATGAGTGGGTTTTCATGGGCTGGAATAGATTTGTAGAATCTCTCAGCTTGAGCTTGGATTGCTTCTCGCACTGTGTTAATTTTCAGTTCCCTGTGTAGTGGGATTGTCGGCACGTAGCGCGGGACTTTAGCTATGCGTCTTAAGGCTTTATTCTGTGTCAGTTGTAACTTCTTGAGGTGCTGTGCTGCTGCGTAGCCCCACGCAGGGGCTGCGTATGTGAAGATTGGGCGTATACATGTCTTGTAGAGTAGAGTGGCAGTGTGATGGTCTAGTGTGCTGCGTGGGCCTAGCAGTGGATAGAGCTTCGCCATGCGGGCGTATGATGCCGCCATTTTGTTCGAGATGTGGAGTTTCCAGGTCAGCTTCGAGTCCATGAAGATGCCAAGGTATTTTACACTGGATTTGTACTGTATGTCTTCGCCGAGGAGGTGTAGTCGGTGTAGGCGTTCTGGTGCTCTACGCCTGGTGAATAAAATCGCTTCCGATTTACTTACGTTGACAGCTGTTCGCCATTTTGTCAGCCATTTTTGCACAAGTCGTAGTCCTTCCTGGACTTTGCGGACCGCAAGATATGGCCGCGTGGAGCTTGCGAAAATCATGGTGTCGTCTGCGTAGCAGGCCGTGTGTGCTCTGGCAGGAACAGGCAGGTCGTGTGCATAAATGTTGAAGAGAACTGGGCCAAGAATGCTGCCCTGCTGTACACCGGCGAGAATTGGCTTGTTGGTGGATTCTGCGCCGGGGAGACTTGTGTAGAAAAATTTCAACAGTTTTGTTAAAGCTGTGGTGCACTGCGATTGGCCCGGCATCTCCATTGGCTGGCGAGAACAGCCAATCACAGCACAGAAGTCGATCCATAGAAACTAACGACAGAGGCGGCCGAGCAGCACATTCCCAGCTGAAACAGGAGCACGCAAACATGACCGGGCGCGGAAAGGGCGGAAAAGGTCTGGGGAAAGGTGGCGCTAAGCGTCACAGGAAGGTGCTGCTTGACAACATCCAGGGCATCACCAAGCCGGCCATTCGTAGGCTGGCCAGGCGCGGTGGAGTGAAGCGCATCTCGGGCCTCATCTACGAGGAGACACGAGGCGTGCTCAAAGTGTTCCTGGAAAACGTGATCCGCGATGCTGTCACCTACACAGAGCACGCCAAGAGAAAGACCGTCACCGCAATGGACGTCGTGTACGCCTTGAAGAGGCAGGGCCGCACTCTGTACGGCTTCGGAGGGTAGGCCAGCTGTGCCACACCTTACAAAACGGCCCTTTTCAGGGCCATCATACAGATTCAAGGAAGGTTGCAGTTACTGTTTCACCATGCAAACACAACACTCATAAAGGAGGGGGGAAAAAATAAAAAAAATAAATCCCACAACTAGTAGGCGTACAAAAACCTTGGCTAGGCAAACACACATATGAAAAAGTGCTTTTACATGGTGCAGAGGTAGCAGTTTCAACAGCCATGCCATGGAGTTAACAGTACGTGAATAACCAGGTTGACATAACTTACATTACAATGTGCATGCAGTGAATGTTGAGAGAGCAAGACTTTAATTCAAGCTAGCTTCGCAGAAGGAAATTTTTCAATATTTCTAGCAACTTCTGCAACTATCTGTTCAACCGCATAACATTGCTTAAAGGCAATGTGCACTGATTCATACTTAGGTACACCAAGTAATACACAAGGAAACTATTTATTTGTGTTCACATTGTTATCAACATCTTTTTAATTCTCTCATTACTATACATAACTGCCCACTGAAACATGTTGAAACAAAAAGAAACTTCAAAACAAGTGTGTGTGTGTGTGTGTGTGTGTGTGTGTGTGTGTGTTTTTTATTTATTTATATACATACATACATACATACATACATACATACATACATATATATATATTTTTTTTTTCACTTTGAAACATGCAAAGAATCACAGCTGCTGCTGCTGCTGCTGTTGTGTTTGTGTGTGTGTGTGTGTGTGCGTGTGCGCGCGCGCGCACGTGCATGCGAATAGCTGCGTAGCTTTTAAACAATCATGTGTTACAGTGTGAAGTTTGTGTTCCAAACAACAGGTTTCATAGGACATTATTTCATCAGAGATTAACAGCAAACAGTTCCTTTTCAACGAATTATGTTTTTTGGTCCTGAGAAGGACCGTTTTTTTTTTTTTTTCAAACCTGAGAAGCAAACAAGGGGCTTAGGCTTTCTTCTCGGTTTTCTTGGGCAGCAGCACTGCCTGAATGTTGGGCAGAACGCCACCCTGGGCAATGGTCACGCCTGACAGGAGCTTATTGAGCTCCTCGTCGTTGCGAATGGCCAGCTGAAGGTGACGCGGGATGATCCTGGTCTTCTTGTTGTCGCGCGCAGCATTGCCCGCCAGCTCCAGCACCTCGGCGGCCAGGTACTCCATCACCGCGGCCAAGTAGACCGGGGCGCCTGCCCCGACACGCTCTGCGTAGTTGCCTTTGCGCAGCAGCCTGTGGATGCGCCCCACTGGGAACTGAAGTCCTGCCCTGCTGGAGCGAGTCTTGGATTTCCCCTTAACCTTTCCTCCTTTTCCTCTGCCAGACATGTTGAGTTATAGGCTGTACACTGGTCCGCAACCTACGAGAAAGTGGCGCCCCGGCCGCCGCCGTTTCCTCATATGCTCGGCCGGGAGCGTGTGACAGCGATACCGGGAACTATTACGTTCCCATAACTCGCTATGTGGTCGCCAATATAAATAGTGCAACCCCGTCACTTTGATCGAATCATTGGAAACGTCGGCGGGGCGCGATGTGTGTGATTTTAAGATTAAAGGTGGCTCACGGTCCAGAAGAAGTAAAATAGCTGTCGCATGTTGCTTGGCTCTATTTTTAATAGTGTAGGTGTCAGGCGGGGGGAGGTCACCCTTTCCCCTCAGTTAGTTGGCTAACTGATGCATGAGAGTGTCGTGATGTCTGTATTTAGAGGCGTGTGGAGTGTGCGCAAAAATGGCCTAATTAATTTCGTTGTGTGAGTGTAGTGTATAGCTCCAAGGCCGCACATACCCGGCTGACCAAGCAGGCATATCATCGTGTAAGTTTACCGATGTGTAGGAGAAATTACATAGATTAGTAAACACCTGGCCGCCTTAAGGACCGAACTATTGCGTTCCAGTATAGTTCGGTCAAAGTTAGGCTAAACCAGTATTGCTGTAGTTAGCCCCCAGGCTGTTGTCGTCTAAACCTGAAAAATAGAGAGTGAAATTAGTGAATGAATGTCATCCTATTCTATTATTGTTCGAGCAGAGAGATGCCCTCGTCCAGTTTTTTTTTTTTTTTTTTTTTTTTTTTTTTGTCGCAATTCAAAAACCCATGCCTTCCGAAACGCGGCCGGCACTGAAGGTGAAGCCTGCCAGGTGGGTCTCGCCCTTCAGGCATACGGAGTCAGCCCTAACACACAGGCAGTGGACCGCTGCATGGGTCAAAACCTACACCTGCATGCTTCGGACCATTTCTAATTAGCAAGAAAATGAAAGTTACATTAATGAATTAATTAATAATGGCTGGGGAAAACAACTAGCAAGGACTAGTGGAGGAGGTGGGGGAAGGAAAGATTTGGTAATTAAAGGAATTTGGGCCTGCGGTCGAGTTGTCGCTGGTTTATAATTAGAGCCCCGCTGGGACAAAGGTAGTGTTGACGCAATAAAATAGAGCCCCACTGGGCCAAAAGTAGTGTTGACGCAATATTTACGAGTCCTGGGCATGTCAATCATTGGCTAGTCCAATGTTGATTATTTGCACCGCAGGACGTAGACAGGCACATCGGGGCCAGAGAGAAACGTCTGCTATGTTTGCTAAGTTGCCCTGCGTACATGGGATGTGTGGATTCTAGTATAACCTGGCTTAGGCAAGTCGCGGTTTTTTAAACTGTCGCTGTGCAGCTGGGTCGTAGTCCGGAAGTGAATTCATATAAGTATTGGCATGTTCAGGGAGCTGGCCATAAAAAGACCTGTTTTGCCGTTTTATATATTCCTCTACATATTCTACTTTGAGTAGCTGGTGTACTTCTAGTGTGCTGGTGTACCAGCCGCAATCTGCAATGGCTCTAAGAAATTTATTTTGAGTGACCTGTACTTTATCGATATGGCATTTTGCTGCATAGCCCCAGATTTCGCAAGCATATAATAATTGTGGGCGCACTATTTGTAAATACAGCTGTAATTTTTTCTTTCTAGGAAATTGGGGGGCCTTAAACATTGAGTATAGGCTGCGCAAAGTGCCTCGCGCAAACTGTGTCACCTTAGTGGTGTGAACTTTCCAGGTAAGCCTGGTATCTAGAGTTAAACCTAAATATCTAGCCGATTTAACAAATGGTATGGCTTGATTAAAAATTTTTAATTCGCGGTCGGGGGCGGTGTATTTTTTAGTTAAAATTAAAGTTGTGGACTTGGCTCCATTTATTTTAATGCGCCAGCGAGTGTACCATTGTTCGAGTGAGGTAAGCTGCCTCTGAACTTTGGTTAAAGCAAACTTCAAATTCGGGGATTGATATATTATTGCAGTGTCGTCTGCATATAATTGCACGTGGGCATGTTCCCGCGGGATGTCGGCTGTGTAAACATTATAGAAAAAGGGTGAGAGTGGGGACCCCTGCGGCACACCTGCTGTCAGCTCCCGAGTGGATGATTTCGCCCCCTCTATTGATACAAAAAATTTTCGACGCCATAAATAGTGGGCCACCAGATGAATATACGTGTCTGGAAAGTTAAATGTAATTAATTTTTGAATTAAGCCAGGTATCCAAACTTTGTCGAAAGCTTTTTCCGCGTCTAGCATCGTTGCGACAGTAAATTTCGCTCGTGAGTTAAAACCGTCAGTGGCCTCTTCAATGAGCTTAATTAGGGGGTGAGAGGTAGAGTGGCCCCTTCTAAAACCAAATTGGTTATCTGGAATGACTTCGTGTTCGTCCGAATGGTGTTGAAGTCGTTTGAGTAAAATTTTTTCGAAAATTTTACTCATGCTATTTAGGAGGCTAATAGGTCGCCTGTTTTGTGGTAGTGACGCATTTTTTCCCGGTTTCGGAATGGTGATAACTTTAGCTAGTTTCCATGACGCTGGGTAGGATTTAAGAATAAAAATAGCATTTATTATTTTAAGAAAGTATTGTATAGCCTGAAATGATAATTTCTTTAAAGTATCAAAATTTATTCCGTCAGGTCCGCCTGCTTTATTTTTTGGTCGCGAGTGAATAGCTTCTAAGAGCTCTTTAATTGTTACGAGTTCCGGCTCGGCTTGTGGAACGATTTGTAAATAGTTATTAACAGCTACTGTCGTGGTCCTAGTAAACTGAGGCTCGTTTATGTCCTCGTTTGGTGAAAATTGTTTTTCAAAAATGTCTGCTATAGCATTTGCTTTATCTATCGCGTCATATTTAATGCCCGCGTTTGTAACAATGGCCGGTGTGGAGATAAATTTATTTTTCCCTCGTAAATTGCGTGTGAGCCGCCACATTTGCCGAGGTTGAGTTGCGCACTCTGTTATTAAGTTTCCGTATTTTTCTATTTTTAAATCTTTAAGTTTTCGCGAGACTTGAGCTTTAAGGCGATTGTATTCAGTCCTAGCTTGCGGTGTTCTCGTTCGTTGATAAGTGTTGCGCGCCTGCCGTTTTAAAACGATTAGCATGTCTACATCTGGGTAATTTATTCGCGTAAATTATCTTTTATTCACGATTTTCGTGTGTTTTTTGCGCACGTCTGTAATTGTGTCGGTGAAAAGTTTTACGTGAGTTTCGAGCTCATCTGCTGTGTCTATCGCTGGAGTTTCTGTAAAAGTTAATTCCAGGTCTTCGCGAAATTTGTCCCAGTCGGGAATACCAAAAGTGCGGCTAAATATCGCTGCGCAAAATTGAGCATTAAAAGTTAATTGAATTAGTACCGGAAAATGGTCTGAGTCAAGCTCATATAATTTTTCTGAAATAACCTGCGCACCTGGTATGTTTGTAAGAGCTATATCTAATATGTCAGGCATGCCACCATTCGTTGGATAGCAAGTTGGCGAGCCTGGAGCAAAAATTTCGTAATTATTTGCTACCGAATGATCTAATAATTTTCTGCCTGCTGGGTTAGTATTTTTGCATCCCCAGTCTTCGTTTTTGCTGTTTAAATCGCCTGCGATGAAAAAGTGTTGCTGTGGATTAATTAATTTATTTAAATCCCTAGAAAGTAGTGGCTTATCTGGGGGTTTATATACTGCCGACATGCAAACATGCGCATTTTTATTACGAATATTTATGCTGGTGGCCTCTAGGTGCTCTAAGCCAGTTATTTCTATCGGATGGTGATGAATCCCGTGTTTAATTAATATGGCTGTGCCGCCCCCACGAGTGGCGCGGTCAGTGCGGTAAGTGGTGTAACCACAAATATTAAATCGATGATGCGGTGATAGGTGAGTCTCGGTAATGAATGCCACATCAATCCCATATATTACAAGGCACTGTTCCAACTCGTACGACCGAAGGCGGAGACCACATGCATTAAAGTTTAGGAGTTGTAGTGTTTTCCCCATGTTTACTGCCATTTACTGGAGCACTGTCGCAAGTGCTTCCAATAGAATGGTTTGGCGGTATTTAATGCTCTCGGTGGAGCGGATGCGTGCGTAATACGGTTCGAGTGCCTTCACTAAATTCCAATAATCGCACATGCGCAAGATCTCTGCGAGTTCCGCGAGGCTAGTGATATTATTATTTGGCTGTGCTTCTGGCGCGGTTTCTGTTCTATGCTGCTGGCTCTTCTCGACGCGAGCCTGCACGATTTCCGTTGCCGTGCGCCGTGGTGCGCTTACGCCTGACGTAGCTGCCGCGTATGACGTCGAAGCTACTGCCTGTGTTTGATTTATGCCCGGTTGGCTGGCCTGCTCGCTGGGCCGTGCGTTTCGCGGACTGCGCTCTGTTGTTGTAGTTGTTGCCCGGTGCACGTGTTCCCTGATGGGCGCGGGGGGAGGGGGGAAACTTTCCCGCGTCGGTGCGGCCGGCTGTGCTCGCGAGGCTGTGCGCGCAGCTTTTTGTGCTGCCTGTTCCGCGGCGGCCTGTCTACGCGACTCTACAATCTTCAAAAACGCGGGGCACTGTCGCCAGGCCGTAGTGTGGCCTGTCTCTTTACAGTTCGAGCACACCTTTGGTGCCTCCTCTGGGACTGGGCATTCGCTGCGGGGATGCGAACCCGCGCACCTGATGCATTTAGGTACTTCTGAACAGTTTCCGGTGGTGTGTCCGAAGGAACTACACCTCTTACAGAGCGGGACGTTTTCCGCGCGAGTCGTGTACCGCTCAATCTTTATACCACTTGTGTAGTATAGTTGTTTGACGGCGTAGATGTCGTGCGCGCTAGGTGCCACGCACACCACGAATGACGGTGTTGGCTCGAAAAACTCTTGCCCTGAGTTGCGGTCTGTTAGCCGCCGACTGAGCTGTTTGATGAAATTTACTTTAAACCCGAGCGCGGTGAGCTCCTCAGAAATCGCATCAACCGGCGTGAATTTACTCAAATTCTTGATCACTACTTTTTCCCCTCGCTCGCTGGGCTGGGAGAAAGTGTGGAAAGGCACATCGTTTGCTTTAAACCAAGCGGTCGCTTTGTCTTGGTCCAATTTGCCATCAAATGTTATGCGCACTTCTTGACGCTTCGTCAGCGTCATTCGGTTTTTGATGCCGAGTCGCGCGAAGGCAGGGCCCAAGCTGCCGATTGCCTGACTGTTGCGGATTACGAATGGTACGCGTTTGTAGCGCGGAGCCTCGTCAGTCGGTGTCCGTTGTTGCGGTGTCGGTACCGCTTGTGACGCATCGCTATTACGCCTGCGTTGTCTACGCTCAACAGTGGTGAAGCCACTGTTGTCGTCCTCGGTTGTGGTGGGCTGGAGCCCTGACGGTTTTTTAGACTGAACAGAGTGTTCAGTCTCTGAGTCGCTGCCCTCATGCGTGCGCTTCGTCGCGGTGCCGACCTCCATCTCCTCGTCGCTACTACTCATCGCAAGTAGGTGCCCCGCCTTGAAAAAAGCAGGGCACACAACAGGCGTATCGTCCGACCTAACTAGCGTGGTATTCCTATCTGTTCGCCGCGTCCTAGCTACCTATCGAACCTAGCACCTTACGCACTGGCCACTGACCTGAGCTTCCTTTTTAGGAACGCCAGGCTAGGCAAAGAGAGAGGCTGACCCTTCTCCGACCAGCACGCGGTAAAGAATGGCGCCCCGCCGTTTCCTCATATGCCCGGCCGGGAGCGTGTGACAGCGATACCAGGAACTCTCACGTTCCCATTACTCGCTATGTGGTCACCAATATAAATAGTGCGACCCCGTCACTTTGTTCAAATCATTGGAAACAACGGCGGGGCGCGAAGTGTGCGATTTTAAAATTAAAGGTGGCTCACGGGCCTGAAGGAAGTAAAATAGCTGTCGCATGTTGCTTGGCTCTATTTTTAATAGTGTAGATGTCAGGCGGGGGGAGGTCACCCTTTCCCCTCAGTTAGTTGGCTAACTGATGCATGGAAGTGTCGTGATGTCTGTATTTAGAGGCGTGTGGAGTGTGCGCAAAAATGGCCTAATTAATTTCGTTGTGGTGAGTGTAGTGTATAGCTCCAAGGCCGCACATACCCGGCTGACCAAGCAGGCATATCATCGTGTAGGTATAGTCCGGTGAGTGAAAGAACGCATATTATTAGTAACACAGCGATGAAGGCTGTAGATTTAATTTTTAAAAGAGACTCGGGGAAAACAACTATCAAGGGATAGTGGAGGAGGTGGGGGGAAGGAGGGGAAGGAAAGATTTGGTAATTATAAGGAATTAAAAGTAGTTGTGACGCAATTTATTAGAGCCCCGATGGGCCAAAAAATTTCTTTAACGCAGAATAATTAGAGCCCCGCTGGGCCAAAAGTTCCTTGGACGCAATATAATTAGAGCCCCGCTGGGCCAAAAATTTCGTTGACGCAATTTAATTAGGGCCCCGCTGGGCCAAAAAAGGGGGGTGTCCTGGGCATGTCAGTCATTGGCTAGTCCAATGCTGAATATTTGCACCACAGGACGTAGATAGGCACATCGGGCCAGTAAAGTCTAATAGTTTTGCTAATTTGCCCCTCGTATACGGGATGTGTGGAGTCTAGTTTAACCTGGCTTAGGCAAGTCGCGGTTTTTTAAATTGTCGCTGGACAGCTGGGTCGTAATCGGGGATATTATTAATAAATAAATTAGGATGAGCCGGGAGTTGGCCATAAAAAGACCTATTTTGGCGTTTTATGAAGTCCGAAACATATTCTACTTTAAGGAGCTGATGTACTGCTAAATTACTAGTATACCAGTCGCAATCGGCGATTACTCGCAGGAATCTATTTTGTGTGACTTGGAGCTTCTTTATGTGCGACTTGGCCGCATAGCCATAAATCTCGCAAGCATAGAGGAGTTGAGGGCGAACTATTTGTAAATATAATTGAAGTTTCTTCCTTCTAGGGAATTGAGGGGCCTTAAACATTGGGTATAAAGATCTTAGAGTTCCGAGAGCAATCCTTGTAACTTTAGTAACCTGATGTTTCCAGGTGAGACTCGGGTCGAGAGTTAGGCCTAAATATCGCACCGATTTTTCAAATGGAATTGCTTGATTAAATATTTTGAGTTCGCGATCAGGAACTGTACGTTTTTTTGTTAAAACTATGGTAGTAGATTTGGCGCCATTAATTTTTATGCGCCAGCGAGTGTACCATTGTTCGAGTGACGTGAGCTGCCTTTGGACAATAGTTAGTGCAAAATTTAAATTGGAAGATTGGTAAACTACCGCAGTGTCGTCCGCATAAAGCTGCACATGAGCATGTTCGCGCGGTATATCGGCTGTATACACATTATAAAAGAAGGGAGAGAGGGGTGAGCCCTGCGGTACCCCAGCTGTGAGTTCCCGAGTAGAAGACTTCGCCCCATCTATCGCGACAAAAAATTTTCGGCGCCATAAATAATGGGCCACCAGATGAATATATGTGTCCGGAAAATTAAAAGTCACAAATTTTTTAATTAGGCCAGGAATCCAGACTTTGTCGAAAGCTTTCTCCGCGTCTAGCATAGTTGCTACTGTGAACTTCGCTCGCGAGTTAAATCCATCAGTGGCATCTTCAACAAGCTTGATTAATGGATGTGATGTGGAGTGGCCACTCCGAAAACCGAATTGATTATCTGGGATAATGTTATGTTGGTCGGAATGCTCTTTAAGTCGTTTTAATAAAATTTTTTCAAAAATTTTGCTAGTGCTATTTAAAAGGCTAATAGGGCGCCTATTTTGCGGTAAAGACGCATTTTTCCCTGGCTTTGGAATCGTAATTACTTTCGCGAGTTTCCACTCGGAAGGATAAGTTTTTAAAATAAAAATAGCATTCAAAATATTTAAAAGATATTCGAGTGCTGAAAATGGTAATTTTTTGAGTGATTCGAAATTAATTCCATCAGGTCCGCCTGCTTTATTTTGAGGTCGCGATTGAATTGTTCTTAATAGTTCGTGAATTGTTATAAGTTCCGGCTCTATTTGCGTGGCTGTTTGTAGGTAATTATTTACAGCGACTGTAGTGGTTCGAGTAAATTGAGGGTCGTTTACATCCTCATTCGGCGAAAATTGTTTCTCAAAAATATCCGCGATCGCATTTGCCTTGTCGGCCGCGTCATATTTTATGCCCGTGTCTGTAATTATTGCGGGAGTAGAAATAAATTTATTATTGCCTCTTAATGTGCGCGTGAGGCGCCACATTTGCCGAGGCTGTGTAGCGACTTCCGTTACTAGATTCCCGAATTTATCTATTTTTAATTGTTTAAGTTTTCGAGTAACTTGCGCTTTTAGGCGATTGTATTCCGTCCTGGCTTGCGGTGTTCGCGTTCGCTGATAGTTATTTCGCGCCTGACGTTTTAAAATGATTAAAATATCGACATCTGGATAGTTAATTCTTGTAAATTCTCTTTTATTCATTAATTTCGTGTGTGTTTTGCGCACGTCTGTAATCGTGTCAGTAAACAATTTAACATGCGTGTCAAGTTCTTCGGGAGTGTTTATCGTCGGTGGTTCAATAAAAATTGTTTCTAAATCATCGCGAAATTTGTCCCAGTCGGTAACTCCGAAAGTTCGGTTAAAAATGGCCGCGCAAAACTGGGCATCAAAAGTCAATTGTATTAATACAGGAAAATGATCGGAGTCTAACTCATCTAATTTTTCGGAAGTAACTTGTGCTCCCGGAATGTTGGTAAAGGCTATATCTAAAATTTCCGGCATGCCCCCATTAGTTGGGTAGCTAGTCGGCGAATTTGGAGCAAAAATTTCGTAATTATTTCGAGCCGCATGCTCAGTTAAATTTCTCCCCGCTGGGTTTGTATTTCTGCAACCCCAGTCTTCGTTTTTACTATTTAAATCACCAGCTATGAAAAACTGCTGCATTGGATTTATTAGTTTATTTAAATCGCTAATCAATAAAGGCTTGTTCGGTGGTTTATAGACTGCCGACATACAGACGTGCGCATTTTTGTTACGAATATTTATGCTGGTGGCCTCAATGTGCTCTAAGCCAGTTATTTTTATAGGGTGATGATTTATGCCGTGCTTAATGAGAATGGCTGTACCGCCCCCTAGAGTGTCGCGGTCGGTTCTATAGGTTGTATAACCACTGATATTAAAACGATGGTGAGGCCTTAATTTTGTCTCCGAAATTAATGCCACATCTATCCCGTATACGAAAAGACATTGTTCTAATTCGTAGGATTTGGCACGAATGCCATTTGCATTAAAATTAAGGATTTGTAGTGTTTTCCCCCTGTCTACAGCCATTTACTGAAGCACTTTCGCGAGGGCCTCCAGCAAAATGGTCTGACGCTGTTTTGTATTTTGCGCGGCGCGGATGCGAGGGTAATATGGCTCCAAGGCCTGAACCAGGTTCCAGTAATCGCAGAGGCGGAGAATTTCAGCGAGTTCCCCCAGGCCTGTCACGGTTCTAGTTTCGTTTGCTTCTATCTGTGCTGCTGTTCGCTGCTCGCTCTTTTCTACACGCGCCTGAACGATTTCCTCGGCTGTGCGGCGCGGTGCACTGGGCCCAGCGACAGTGGAAGCGAAGGTCGCGCGAGTTTCCTGTCTGCTCGGTTGGCTGCCCTGCGCCCCGGTATGCGTGACGTCAGCGCGCGCAGCTACCTGCCCGGCCACCTGTGCGGGCCGTCGCGGGGGTGCCGGGGGGGGGAAGTTCGCGTGTGTCGCCTCTGGCGCGGGCGCTCGCGGCGCAACACGGGCTGCCTTCTGCGCTGCCTGCTCGGCTAAAATCTGCTTTCTAGCCTCGACGCGGTTTAAATATACCGGGCACTGCTTCCAGGCCGCGGTATGCCCTGTCGCATTACAGTTCGTGCACACTTTAGGCGCCTCCTCGGGGAGTGTGCACTGATCGCGAGGATGCGGGCCCGCGCATCGGATGCACTTAGGGACCTGACTGCAGTTCCCTGTCGTGTGGCCGAAGTCGCCACAACGCCTACACAGTGGGATGTCTTCCGGCCGGTTGCGGTATTTTTCTACTTTAATACCACTTGTGTAGTATAAAGTCTTAATTGCGTAGATGTCCCGCGCACTCGGGGCGACAGTGACAATAAACGATGATGACGGTTCGTAGGATTCACGGCCCGTATTTCTGTCAGTGAACTTGAAACTTAGTTGTTTGACGAAAGTGACCTCGAAACCTAAGGCACGAAGTTCTGTTTTGAGAGCCTCCACTGGAGTGAAGCGACTGAGGTTCTTAATTACTACCTTTTCGCCGCGCTCGCTTGGCTGGGAGAAGGTGTGATGCGGAATGTTGTTGGCTCTGAGCCAATTGACGCCTTTTATTTCGTCGGCCTTTGAGTCAAAAGCGACCTTGACTTCCTGCCTCTTTGAAATTGTTAATCGGTTCTTGATACCGAGCTGCGCGAACACAGGCCCGATATTGCCGACCACTTGAGAATTTTTTATTACAAACGGCACTCGTTTGTAACGCGGGGCTTCGTGCCCTTGAGGTTGTTCGCTGCTGCTCGCGCCTGCATTGTTGGACTTTCGGACTCGGCGCTTCTGAACAGTGAAGCCCTCGTCATCCTCACTTTCGCTACCGTTTTCGCTAGAGTTGGGGTCCTGCGCCCCTGAAACTTTTTTTGCATTGCTGCATCCTGGCTCGCTGCCCTCATGAGTGCGTTTAACGGCCGTGCCGCAGTCCATACGCTCCTCCTCCTCTCCTCCCATCGCAGTGGGTTGGCACCCTGCTTTGAAAAAAGCAGGGACCACCGTGGTAGCCCTGTTCGCGGTGTCGCGCGTCGCAGTTACTGTCCGCACTAACGCAGCCTGCCTACCCGACCTGTCACCTTCACACTGGCCACTGACCTGAGCTCCCTATGTAGAGAACCAGGCTAGGCTAAGAGTAGGACGTCCTACTCGTACCAGTGCGCGGTAAAGAGTGATGGCGCCCCGCCGCTGTTTCCTCATATGCCCGGCCGGGAGCGTGTGACAGCGATACCAGGAACTCTCACGTTCCCATTACTCGCTATGTGGTCACCAATATAAATAGTGCGACCCCGTCACTTTGTTCAAATCATTGGAAACAACGGCGGGGCGCGAAGTGTGCGATTTTAAAATTAAAGGTGGCTCACGGGCCTGAAGGAAGTAAAATAGCTGTCGCATGTTGCTTGGCTCTATTTTTAATAGTGTAGATGTCAGGCGGGGGGAGGTCACCCTTTCCCCTCAGTTAGTTGGCTAACTGATGCATGGAAGTGTCGTGATGTCTGTATTTAGAGGCGTGTGGAGTGTGCGCAAAAATGGCCTAATTAATTTCGTTGTGGTGAGTGTAGTGTATAGCTCCAAGGCCGCACATACCCGGCTGACCAAGCAGGCATATCATCGTGTAGGTATAGTCCGGTGAGTGAAAGAACGCATATTATTAGTAACACTGCGATGAAGGCTGTAGATTTAATTTTTAAAAGAGACTCGGGGAAAACAACTATCAAGGGATAGTGGAGGAGGTGGGGGGAAGGAGG
Source organism: Bacillus rossius redtenbacheri (assembly GCF_032445375.1). Taxonomy (NCBI): domain Eukaryota; kingdom Metazoa; phylum Arthropoda; class Insecta; order Phasmatodea; family Bacillidae; genus Bacillus; species Bacillus rossius. The sequence continues at coordinate 6,105 of NW_026962554.1, read as the reverse complement.
GTAAGGAAAGATTTGGTAATTATAAGGAATTAAAAGTAGTTGTGACGCAATTTATTAGAGCCCCGATGGGCCAAAAAAAATTCTTTAACGCAGAATAATTAGAGCCCCGCTGGGCCAAAAGTTCCTTTGACGCAATATAATTAGAGCCCCGCTGGGCCAAAAATTTCTTTGACGCAATTTAATTAGGGCCCCGCTGGGCCAAAAAGGGGTGTCCTGGGCATGTCAGTCATTGGCTAGTCCAATGCTGAATATTTGCACCACAGGACGTAGATAGGCACATCGGGCCAGTAAAGTCTAGTAGTTTTGCTAATTTGCCCCTCGTATACGGGATGTGTGGAGTCTAGTTTAACCTGGCTTAGGCAAGTCGCGGTTTTTTAAATTGTCGCTGGACAGCTGGGTCGTAATCGGGGATATTATTAATAAATAAATTAGGATGAGCCGGGAGTTGGCCATAAAAAGACCTATTTTGGCGTTTTATGAAGTCCGAAACATATTCTACTTTAAGGAGCTGATGTACTGCTAAATTACTAGTATACCAGTCGCAATCGGCGATTACTCGCAGGAATCTATTTTGTGTGACTTGGAGCTTCTTTATGTGCGACTTGGCCGCATAGCCATAAATCTCGCAAGCATAGAGGAGTTGAGGGCGAACTATTTGTAAATATAATTGAAGTTTCTTCCTTCTAGGGAATTGAGGGGCCTTAAACATTGGGTATAAAGATCTTAGAGTTCCGAGAGCAATCCTTGTAACTTTAGTAACCTGATGTTTCCAGGTGAGACTCGGGTCGAGAGTTAGGCCTAAATATCGCACCGATTTTTCAAATGGAATTGCTTGATTAAATATTTTGAGTTCGCGATCAGGAACTGTACGTTTTTTTGTTAAAACTATGGTAGTAGATTTGGCGCCATTAATTTTTATGCGCCAGCGAGTGTACCATTGTTCGAGTGACGTGAGCTGCCTTTGGACAATAGTTAGTGCAAAATTTAAATTGGAAGATTGGTAAACTACCGCAGTGTCGTCCGCATAAAGCTGCACATGAGCATGTTCGCGCGGTATATCGGCTGTATACACATTATAAAAGAAGGGGGAGAGGGGTGAGCCCTGCGGTACCCCAGCTGTGAGTTCCCGAGTAGAAGACTTCGCCCCATCTATCGCGACAAAGAATTTTCGGCGCCATAAATAATGGGCCACCAGATGAATATATGTGTCCGGAAAATTAAAAGTCACAAATTTTTTAATTAGGCCAGGAATCCAGACTTTGTCGAAAGCTTTCTCCGCGTCTAGCATAGTTGCTACTGTGAACTTCGCTCGCGAGTTAAATCCATCAGTGGCATCTTCAACCAGCTTGATTAATGGATGAGATGTGGAGTGGCCACTCCGAAAACCGAATTGATTATCTGGGATAATGTTATGTTGGTCGGAATGCTCTTTAAGTCGTTTTAATAAAATTTTTTCAAAAATTTTGCTAGTGCTATTTAAAAGGCTAATAGGGCGCCTATTTTGCGGTAAAGACGCATTTTTCCCTGGCTTTGGAATCGTAATTACTTTCGCGAGTTTCCACTCGGAAGGATAAGTTTTTAAAATAAAAATAGCATTCAAAATATTTAAAAGATATTCGAGTGCTGAAAATGGTAATTTTTTGAGTGATTCGAAATTAATTCCATCAGGTCCGCCTGCTTTATTTTGAGGTCGCGATTGAATTGTTCTTAATAGTTCGTGAATTGTTATAAGTTCCGGCTCTATTTGCGTGGCTGTTTGTAGGTAATTATTTACCGCGACTGTAGTGGTTCGAGTAAATTGAGGGTCGTTTACATCCTCATTCGGCGAAAATTGTTTCTCAAAAATATCCGCGATCGCATTTGCCTTGTCGGCCGCGTCATATTTTATGCCCGTGTCCGTAATTATTGCGGGAGTAGAAATAAATTTATTATTGCCTCTTAATGTGCGCGTGAGGCGCCACATTTGCCGAGGCTGTGTAGCGACTTCCGTTACTAGATTCCCGAATTTATCTATTTTTAATTGTTTAAGTTTTCGAGTAACTTGCGCTTTTAGGCGATTGTATTCCGTCCTGGCTTGCGGTGTTCGCGTTCGCTGATAGTTATTTCGCGCCTGACGTTTTAAAATGATTAAAATATCGACATCTGGATAGTTAATTCTTGTAAATTCTCTTTTGTTCATTAATTTCGTGTGTGTTTTGCGCACGTCTGTAATCGTGTCAGTAAACAATTTAACATGCGTGTCAAGTTCTTCGGGAGTGTTTATCGTCGGTGGTTCAATAAAAATTGTTTCTAAATCATCGCGAAATTTGTCCCAGTCGGTAACTCCGAAAGTTCGGTTAAAAATGGCCGCGCAAAACTGGGCATCAAAAGTCAATTGTATTAATACAGGAAAATGATCGGAGTCTAACTCATCTAATTTTTCGGAAGTAACTTGTGCTCCCGGAATGTTGGTAAAGGCTATATCTAAAATTTCCGGCATGCCCCCATTAGTTGGGTAGCTAGTCGGCGAATTTGGAGCAAAAATTTCGTAATTATTTCGAGCCGCATGCTCAGTTAAATTTCTCCCCGCTGGGTTTGTATTTCTGCAACCCCAGTCTTCGTTTTTACTATTTAAATCACCAGCTATGAAGAAGTGCTGCATTGGATTTATTAGTTTATTTAAATCGCTAATCAATAAAGGCTTGTTCGGTGGTTTATAGACTGCCGACATACAGACGTGCGCATTTTTGTTACGAATATTTATGCTGGTGGCCTCAATGTGCTCTAAGCCAGTTATTTTTATAGGGTGATGATTTATGCCGTGCTTAATGAGAATGGCTGTACCGCCCCCTAGAGTGTCGCGGTCGGTTCTATAGGTTGTATAACCACTGATATTAAAACGATGGTGAGGCCTTAATTTTGTCTCCGAAATTAATGCCACATCTATCCCGTATACGAAAAGACATTGTTCTAATTCGTAGGATTTGGCACGAATGCCATTTGCATTAAAATTAAGGATTTGTAGTGTTTTCCCCCTGTCTACAGCCATTTACTGAAGCACTTTCGCGAGGGCCTCCAGCAAAATGGTCTGACGCTGTTTTGTATTTTGCGCGGCGCGGATGCGAGGGTAATATGGCTCCAAGGCCTGAACCACGTTCCAGTAATCGCAGAGGCGGAGAATTTCAGCGAGTTCCCCCAGGCCTGTCACGGTTCTAGTTTCGTTTGCTTCTATCTGTGCTGCTGTTCGCTGCTCGCTCTTTTCTACACGCGCCTGAACGATTTCCTCGGCTGTGCGGCGCGGTGCACTGGGCCCAGCGACAGTGGAAGCGAAGGTCGCGCGAGTTTCCTGTCTGCTCGGTTGGCTGCCCTGCGCCCCGGTATGCGTGACGTCAGCGCGCGCAGCTACCTGCCCGGCCACCTGTGCGGGCCGTCGCGGGGGTGCCGGGGGGGGGAAGTTCGCGTGTGTCGCCTCTGGCGCGGGCGCTCGCGGCGCAACACGGGCTGCCTTCTGCGCTGCCTGCTCGGCTAAAATCTGCTTTCTAGCCTCGACGCGGTTTAAATATACCGGGCACTGCTTCCAGGCCGCGGTATGCCCTGTCGCATTACAGTTCGTGCACACTTTAGGCGCCTCCTCGGGGAGTGTGCACTGATCGCGAGGATGCGGGCCCGCGCATCGGATGCACTTAGGGACCTGACTGCAGTTCCCTGTCGTGTGGCCGAAGTCGCCACAACGCCTACACAGTGGGATGTCTTCCGGCCGGTTGCGGTATTTTTCTACTTTAATACCACTTGTGTAGTATAAAGTCTTAATTGAGTAGATGTCCCGCGCACTCGGGGCGACAGTGACAATGAACGATGATGACGGTTCGTAGGATTCACGGCCCGTATTTCTGTCAGTGAACTTGAAACTTAGTTGTTTGACGAACGTGACCTCGAAACCTAAGGCACGAAGTTCTGTTTTGAGAGCCTCCACTGGAGTGAAGCGACTGAGGTTCTTAATTACTACCTTTTCGCCGCGCTCGCTTGGCTGGGAGAAGGTGTGATGCGGAATGTTGTTGGCTCTGAGCCAATTGACGCCTTTTATTTCGTCGGCCTTTGAGTCAAAAGCGACCTTGACCTCTTGCCTCTTAGAAATTGTTAATCGGTTTTTGATACCGAGCTGCGCGAACACAGGCCCGATATTGCCGACCACTTGAGAATTTTTTATTACAAACGGCACTCGTTTGTAACGCGGGGCTTCGTGCCCTTGAGGTTGTTCGCTGCTGCTCGCGCCTGCATTATTTGATTTTCGGACTCGGCGCTTCTGAACAGTGAAGCCCTCGTCATCCTCACTTTCGCTACCGTTTTCGCTAGAGTTGGGGTCCTGCGCCCCTGAAACTTTTTTTGCATTGCTGCATCCTGGCTCGCTGCCTTCATGAGTGCGTTTAACGGCCGTGCCGCAGTCCATACGCTCCTCCTCCTCTCCTCCCATCGCAGTGGGTTGGCACCCTGCTTTGAAAAAAGCAGGGACCACCGTGGTAGCCCTGTTCGCGGTGTCGCGCGTCGCAGTTACTGTCCGCACTAACGCAGCCTGCCTACCCGACCTGTCACCTTCACACTGGCCACTGACCTGAGCTCCCTATGTAGAGAACCAGGCTAGGCTAAGAGTAGGACCTCCTACTCGTACCAGTGCGCGGTAAAGAGTGTGTGTGATGGCGCCCCGGCCGCTGGAAATTACTTTTGTTAGCTCAGATACTTTGCGTAATGACGCAACCCCAGGCAGCCTTATCATAGCCGTCTTACAGGGAGATCATCATCGCTATGGCAAGCCCCTCTGTACGACTGCCGTTTTGCGTCGTGCAGGGGGGCTCGCTCAAGAGTTTCAGGCCGCGGAATGCCGCCCACTACCTCTAGTTTTGAGTTGTGCTATTGTCTGTTTTGAGGGGGGTGAATAACAAGTGAGTTTTTGACCCTAATGTGGTTTAGGGGCGGTGATTTTATGAATGGTGAGGAGGTAAAGAGGTGGAATGATCGTGGGTGATCGTGGTTTTTTTTATTTTTTATTTTTTATTATTATTATTATTATTATTATTATTATTATTTTTTTTTTTTTTTTTTTTTTTTTTTTTTTATTACTGTTGGTTGTTCGTGTGCAACCGCCAAGGTTCACACTTGACTCGCAGGGGTGGGCTTCTACCCCCCAAGGAGTAGCCAACCACAAGTCTGGGATTTGGAATGGTTTGGTTTCTCCCTCTCTGGCTTTGGGGAGGGGAGACTGGTTTGGCTGTCGAGCTAGCCTCTCGGTCCTTTCCCTGCGTGTGACCCCACATTGTTGTTGTTGTTATTGTTGTTGTTGTTGTTTTTTTTTTTTTTTTTTTTTTTTTTTTTCGTAGTCGCTGGTTGCGTTGCAATATTAGCACCTGGGGGGTGCTCCTGACCCATTAACTCGGGCCTCTAACAGAGCTGCTAAGGGCCGTGGCCAGTGTAGCAGATGTTATTCTACGTCGAAACCAAAAACCAAGTGTTTGGTCGTTGTACATTGTGCGAGCAATTTCGCCATGTGCAGTCATATGGGTGTGGGGCACCGCAGGGAGGTGTCACTGGCTGTGGCCGCTGCCCACCTGCTCCCACTACCCTCCAGCCTGTAGGTGAGAGTAGTGTTAAGTAGGGAGGCGAGGTCGTCTGTAGCTGACCACCTCCTCGGGGTCGTAGTCGCCCAGTTCCCTTATGAGGGCGTTTGTGTGAGCTCTGGCGGCCCCGTAGAACTTGGTGTTTGTCCTCTGAATGATGGAATGGATGAATTCGCAGCGAGTGATGTGGTGGAGTGATGTGATCCTTGTGGAGGGGATAAGACCTGTGATGATTCGGAGGATGCGGTTTTGGGCCACTTGTAGTTTTGCTATTTGTTTCTTGGCTGCATAGCCCCAGATTTCTACAGCATACAGTAGGGCTGGGCGGATGATTGTTTTATATATTTGAAGTCGAACTCTGTGCGGTAATATTTTTCCCTTGAGGAGGGGATACACGTCCCTCCGCGGAGCGCGACCAATCACGAGCCGCGGAGCGCTCCGATTGGTCGCGCAACAAGAAGCCAAGAAAACTTTTCACGAAAAAAATTCAGTTCCCAAGACGAGTCAGTTCCGATCG
>NW_026962553.1:37500-39559 GCF_032445375.1 Bacillus rossius redtenbacheri | reverse complement strand
GAGGCCTCCATCGCCGGGAGAATGTCTTCAGCTATTTGCTAGATTTCCCGATTCGCCCCGCACGGCAAACAACCACGAACGAGGTGGTTTTCGAGAGTTCTTCCGGCCGCGGAGGCCTCGGCCGCCGGGAGAATTTCTCCGGCCCCTGTTCGAAATTTTTCTAAGACCAGAATGCCTGCATCTCCCAGCCTGTGTTAATACACATGTTAATTTAACATGTAAAATCACCAAGGACCATTTCCTCGGCCGCGGAGGCCTCGGTCGCCGCCAGAATTTTCTGGCTGCCCGCTCCCCATGGGTAGACGCGGAGCCCGAGCGCCGAGAGTTCTCCCGGCCGCGGAGGCCTCGGTCGCCGGGAGAATTTCTGCGGCCCCTGCTCGAAATTTTTCAAAGTCCAGAATGCCTGCTTCTCCCAGCATGTGTTAATACACATGTTAATTTAACATGTAATATTACCAATGACCTTTTCCTCGGCCGCGGAGGCCTCGGTCGCCGCCAGAATTTTCTGGCTGCCCGCTCCCCATGGGTAGACGCGGAGCCCGAGCGCCGAGAGTTCTCCCGGCCGCGGAGGCCTCGGTCGCCGGGAGAATTTCTCCGGCCCCTGCTCGAAATTTTTCAAAGTCCAGAATGCCTGCTTCTCCCAGCATGTGTTAATACACATGTTAATTTAACATGTAAAATTACCAAGGATTATTATCCCGGCCGCGGAGGCCTCGGTCGCCGCCAGAATTTTCTGGCTCCCCGCTCAATATATTGCAGAGTCCCGCAGGCTTGTTTCTCCCAGCCAGTGTTAATACACATGTTAATTTAACATGTAAAATCACCGATGACCATTTCCTCGGCCGCGGAGGTCTCGGTCACCGCCAGAATTTTCTGGCTCCCTGCTCGAATTTTTTCTAAGTCCCGATTCGCTATTATAGGCTGGCGCACGGATTCCGAGGGGCGGGAATTCGCCGGGTAGTGGTGCCTTCCGTCGCCGAGACATTTCTCTATTGCCTGGAAGCTGTATTTAACATGTTAATTTTTACCCCTCGGGGACACCACTACCCCCTATATAACCCAAAATGGACCTTGCCGCGGGTACACGCGGAGCCCGAGCGCCGAGAGTTCTCCCGGCCGCGGAGGCCTCGGTCGCCGCCAGAATTTTCTGGCTCCCCGCTCAATGTATTGCAGAGTCCCGCAGGCTTGCTTCTCCAAGCCTGTGTTAATACACATGTTAATTTAACATGCAAAATCACCAATGACAATTTCCTCGGCCGCGGAGGCCTCCATCGCCGGGAGAATTTTCTGGCTCTCTGCTCGAATTTTTTCTAAGTCCCGATTCGCTATTACAGGCTGGCGCACGGAGTCCGAGGGGCGGAAATATGCCGGGTAGTGGTGCCTTCCGTCGCCGAGACATTTCTCTATTGCCTGGAAGCTGTATTTAACATGTTAATTTTTTCCCCTCGGGACACCACTACCCCCTATATAACCCAAAATGGGCCTTGCCATGGGTGCGCGCAACGCCCAAACGCGCGCGTTTTTCCCGGCCGCCGAGGCCTCGATCGCCGGGAGAATGTCTCCAGCTATTTGCTTGATTTCCCGATTCGCCCCGCACGGCAAACAACCACGAACGAAAACAACCACGAATAGAGCAAAATTGCTATTTCTCAAGAACTTCTGTGTGGACGTGGCTGCTGCTTCTGCCACAGCTTCTCGGAAGGAAAATACGTCATTACTGATCCAAGCTAATATATTTTTACTGAATATATTAAAAAAAAAAAAAAGTTAAAAAAAAAAAAACACTGTTTCTATGGAAAACAAAATTTCAAAATAGAAAATAAATTTGAATTAAAAATATTTTAAGATTAATTAATAAATATAAATTAATATTAGTATATATAAAAAAATTATTTTATTTAACATAATTTAAATGGGGTGCTTCTTAAGATATTATCCACATGATAATCCTCATACTCACATATGGCAATAAAATATTTATAATAATATACACCATTCATCCCACACTTTTTTTTTATTGATAAAATAATTTTTTTATATAAAATATTTAAAATTAAAA
>NW_026962553.1:30000-32500 GCF_032445375.1 Bacillus rossius redtenbacheri | reverse complement strand
CTAACCTAACCTAACCTAACCTAACCTAACCTAACCTAACCTAACTTAACCTAACCTAACCTAACCTAACCTAACCTAACCTAACCTAACCTAACCTAACCTAACCTAACCTAACCTAACCTAACCTAACCTAACCTAACCTAACCTAACCTAACCTAACCTAACCTAACCTAACCTAACCTAACCTAACCTAACCTAACCTAACCTAACCTAACCTAACCTAACCTAACCTAACCTAACCTAACCTAACCTAACCTAACCTAACCTAACCTAACCTAACTAACCTAACCTAACCTAATATTGCCTGAGAGGGGAATTTTTTTTTAAATAATCAAATACAATGACCTAACCTAACCTAACTTAACCTAACCTTGCCTAAAAGTAAAAAAAAATTTAAAAATTATTAAATACAATGACCTGACCTAACCTAACCTAACCTAACCTAACCTAACCTAACCTAACCTAACCTAATATTGCCTGAGAGGGGAAATTTTTTTAAATAATTAAATACAATGACCTTACCTAACCTAACCTAACCTAACCTAACCTAACCTAACATAACCTAACCTAACCTAACCTAACCTAACCTAACCTAACCTAACCTAACCTAACCTAACCTAACCTAACCTAACCTAACCTAACCTAACCTAACCTAACCTAACCTAACCTAACCTAACCTAACCTAACCTAACCTAACCTAACCTAACCTAACCTAACCTAAACTAACCTAACCTAACCTAACCTAACCTAACCTAACCTAACCTAACCTAACTTAACCTAACCTAACCTAACCTAACCTAACCTAACCTAACCTAACCTAACCTAACCTAACCTAACCTAACCTAACCTACCTAACCTAACCTAACCTAACCTAACCTAACCTAACCTAACCTAACCTAACCTAACCTAACCTAACCTAACCTAACCTAATATTGCCTGAGAGGGGAATTTTTTTTAAATAATCAAATACAATGACCTAACCTAACCTAACTTAACCTAACCTTGCCTAAAAGTAAAAAAAAATTTAAAAATTATTAAATACAATGACCTGACCTAACCTAACCTAACCTAACCTAACCTAACCTAACCTAACCTAACCTAATATTGCCTGAGAGGGGAAATTTTTTTAAATAATTAAATACAATGACCTTACCTAACCTAACCTAACCTAACCTAACCTAACCTAACATAACCTAACCTAACCTAACCTAACCTAACCTAACCTAACCTAACCTAACATAACCTAACCTAACCTAACCTAACCTAACCTAACCTAACCTAACCTAACCTAACCTAACCTAACCTAACCTAACCTAACCTAACCTAACCTAACCTAACCTAACCTAACCTAACCTAACCTAACCTAACCTAACCTAACCTAATATTGCCTGAGAGGGGAATTTTTTTTAAATAATCAAATACAATGACCTAACCTAACCTAACTTAACCTAACCTTGCCTAAAAGTAAAAAAACATTTAAAAATTATTAAATACAATGACCTGACCTAACCTAACCTAACCTAACCTAACCTAACCTAACCTAACCTAACCTAATATTGCCTGAGAGGGGAAATTTTTTTAAATAATTAAATACAATGACCTTACCTAACCTAACCTAACCTAACCTAACCTAACCTAACATAACCTAACCTAACCTAACCTAACCTAACCTAACCTAACCTAACCTAACCTAACCTAACCTAACCTAACCTAACCTAACCTAACCTAACCTAACCTAACCTAACCTAACCTAACCTAACCTAACCTAACCTAACCTAACCTAACCTAACCTAACCTAACCTAACCTAACCTAACCTAACTTAACCTAACCTTACCTAACCTAACCTAACCTAACCTAACCTTGCCTGAGAGTAAAAAAAATTTAAAAATTATTAAATACAATGACCTGACCTAACCTAACCTAACCTAACCTAACCTAACCTAACCTAACCTAACCTAATATTGCCTGAGAGGGGAATTTTTTTTTAAATAATTAAATACAATGACCTTACCTAACCTATCTTAACCTAACCTTGCCTAAAAGTAAAAAAAAATTTAAAAATTATTAAATAAAATGACCTGACCTAACCTAACCTAACCTAACCTAACCAATCCTAATATTGCCTGAGAGGGGAAATTTTTTTAAATTATTAAATACAATGACCTAACCTAACCTAACCTAACCTAACCTAATATTGCCTGAGAGGGGAATTTTTTTTAAATAATTAAATACAATGACCTAACCTAACCTAACCTAACCTAATATTGCCTGAGAGGGGAAATTTTTTTAAATAATTAAATACAATGACCTTACCTAACCTAAACTTACCTAATCTAACCTAACCTAATATTGCCTGAGAGGGGAATTTTTTTTAAATAATCAAATACAATGACCTAACCTAACCTAACTTAACCTAACCTTGCCTAAAAGTAAAAAAAAAATTAAAAATTATTAAATACAATGACCTGACCTAACCTAACCTAACCTAACCTAACCTAA
>NW_026962553.1:0-20000 GCF_032445375.1 Bacillus rossius redtenbacheri | reverse complement strand
TAAGACGATAGGACACGCGTTCCCCACCATTTCGCATCCAATCGAATTGCCGCACAAGAGCTCGTTACCTGAGAAAGGTATAGCATTGGCTCGCAGCTAGTGTATTGCAGTTCAGACAGATAGGCCACTTTAGATAGTTCTTAGTGTTCACAGTTATCACCAAGACTAGACCCATATGGATTTAATTCTTCAAGGAGCAGCGGTCCACCAATAAGAGAGATGAAGACATGTTTTCGGATGGCCACAACGCCCCCTCGCCACCCAAATGTGCATGTTTTAAGTGTACATTGGGAGTCGACGGAACATCGGGAGTCCGCTTGCTTTCTCCGGATCAGCTGCCACCCCCCTGATCTACCAGATAGACAAGAACATGTCTTCTCCACCAATCTCATCCACCGAAGCTCCGATCATGGCTTCTTCTACCTTTATACTGATATACCCCCACGGAGCAACATGCGGGCAAGGGAACTCTTGCTACCCTTCAGTAAAGCAGGTATCTCTTATAGATGGTGACTGCACCTTGGCCAGGATTGAAGACCGCGACTAACCCCTTTGAAACTTGTCTCTCAGGGAGCTGCGATCCATCAAACATTTCATTGTTAACAGAGGGGAACCATTACTTGGTTAAGACGATAGGACACGCGTTCCCCACCATTTCGCATCCAATCGAATTGCCGCACAAGAGCTCGTTACCTAAGAAAGGTATAGCATTGGCTCGCAGCTAGTGTATTGCAGTTCAGACAGATAGGCCACTTTAGATAGTTCTTAGTGTTCACAGTTATCACCAAGACTAGACCCATATGGAATTAATTCTTCAAGGAGCAGCGGTCCACCAATAAGAGAGATGAAGACATGTTTTCGGATGGCCACAACGCCCCCTCGCCACCCAAATGTGCATGTTTCAAGTGTACATTGGGAGTCGACGGAACATCGGGAGTCCGCTTGCTTTCTCCGGATCAGCTGCCACCCCCCTGATCTACCAGATAGACAAGAACATGTCTTCTCCGCCAATCTCATCCACCGAAGCTCCGATCATGGCTTCTTCTACCTTTATACTGATATACCCCCACGGAGCAACATGCGGGCAAGGGAACTCTTGCTACCCTTCAGTAAAGCAGGTATCTCTTATAGATGGTGACTGCACCTTGGCCAGGATTGAAGACCGCGACTAACCCCTTTGAAACTTGTCTCTCAGGGAGCTGCGATCCATCAAACATTTCATTGTTAACAGAGGGGAACCATTACTTGGTTAAGACGACCGGACACGCGTTCCCCACCATTTCGCATCCAATCGAATCGCCGCACAAGAGCTCGTTACCTGAGAAAGGTATAGCATTGGCTCGCAGCTTGTGTATTGCAGTTCAGACAGATAGGCCACTTTAGATAGTTCTTCGTGTTCACAGTTAAGACCACGGCTAGACCCATATGGAATTAATTCTTCAAGGAGCAGCGGTACACCAAGCATTTCATTGTGTACTAGAAAGCACCTCTACCATGTAACAAACATACGACCACCAAATTTCTGCTTACTTCCCCCAGCGGATAGTATTTGCTAGTATCATCCACAAAGTAAATCAATTTTTTCAATGTACCGCTTCTTGGGGGAACTGGGCATGAATCAATCAAGCATTTTGAGGTAGCATGTCCGCTTCACCACTTCATCCACTTTCAGACCACTACAAGACCCATACTGAATTAATTCCTCAAGGAGCTGCAGTCCACAAAACATTTTACTGTGTACTAGAGGGCACCTCCACCATGTAACAGAAAACATACAACCTTCTTAATTTAATTCTGCATTGTTTCCCAGACGATTTGTTAGCCATACAACAGTACCATCCACAGTAATTCACCTCTTTGAAATCCAATGCATTGTAGAGAAACTGAGGTGGTAGCATTCAAACCGTTCTGTAATGTTAATTCTGCTTCATAGAAAGGTGCTACAGGTTCCACAATAATTAATTGGATATTTTTGCAATATATATAGGGCGAGAAAACTCGGGGGGACTCCCTTTTCATTTATGTACATATTCTTTCCATATTGCAAATAATTCCAATTTTTCCCGATTGCATGTCCCCCTAATATACCCAAAATGGGCCTATCGATGGGTTCACAAAGGTACCCAAAATATGAGATTTTGACTGAAAGAGGCTGGCTAACTTCCGGGAACATGATCATAGGAAATAGGTCAAAATCCCGAATCGCAGTTGTTTACGAACAACCACGAACGGAGACTTAAAATAACCTATAAGGCTGGAATTCATGGGGCCTGTATAACAGGCATTTACACAGACTCTCGGGAGGGAGGGCTCTGTGGCCGGGAGAATTTTCTGGCTCCCCGCCCGAAACTTTTCAGAGTCCCTAATGCCTGCTTGAATGTGAATAAGCAGAGCCCGGTAGCTGATATTTTGCCGGGGTGTGGAGGCCCCGGTCGCCGCCAAATTCCTCTGGTCACAGCTTGTGTTAATACACATGTTAATTTTACATGCAAACCACCAATGACAATTTTCCTCGGCCGCGGAGGCCTCGGTCGCCGCCAGAATTTTCTGGTTCCCGCTCAATATATTGCAGAGTCCTGCAGGCCTGCTTCTGTAGGAATATGCAGAGCCCGGTAGCTGATATTTTTGCCGGGGTGAGGAGGCCTCGGTCGCCGCCAAATTCCTCTCATCCCAGCTTGTGTTAATACACATGTTAATTTTACATGCAAAACCACCAATTACCATTTCCTCGGCCGCGGAGGCCTCGGTCGCCGGGAGATTTTCCTGGCTCCCCGCTCAATATACTGCACAGTCCCGCAGGCCTGTCTCCAGTGGAATACACACAGTCCGAGAGCCGAAAATTTGCCGGGGTGTGGAGGCCCTCGGTCGCCAACAGATTGCCATAGGCTCTGGCTGCAATATTTACCGTGTATTTTTCCCTCCAGAGACACCACTACACCCTATATAACCCAAAATGGGCCTTGACGCGTGTACACGCGGAGCCCGAGCGCCGAGAGTTCTCCCGGCCGCGGAGGCCTCGGTCGCCGGGAGAATTTCAACGGCCCCTGCTCGAAATTTTTCTAAGTCCAGAATGCCTGCTTCTCCAGCCTGTGTTAATACACATGTTAATTTAACATGTAAAATCACCAAGGACCATTTTCCTCGGCCGCGGAGGCCTCGGTCACCGCCAGAATTTTCTGGCTGCCCGCTCCCCATGGGTAGACGCGCTGCCCAAGCGCCGAGAGTTCTCCCGGCCGCGGAGGCCTCGGTCGCCGGGAGAATTTCTCCGGCCCCTGCTCGAAATTTTTCAAAGTCCAGAATGCCTGCTTCTCCCAGCATGTGTTAATACACATGTTAATTTAACATGTAATATTACCAATGACCTTTTCCTCGGCCGCGGAGGCCTCGGTCGCCGCCAGAATTTTCTGGCTGCCCGCTCCCCATGGGTAGACGCGGAGCCCGAGCGCCGAGAGTTCTCCCGGCCGCGGAGGCCTCGGTCGCCGGGAGAATTTCTCCGGCCCCTGCTCGAAATTTTTCAAAGTCCAGAATGCCTAGTTCTCCCAGCCTGTGTTAATACACATGTTAATTTAACATGTAAAATTACCAAGGATTATTATCCCGGCCGCAGAGGCCTCGGTCGCCGCCAGAAATTTCTGGCTCCCCGCTCAATGTATTGCAGAGTCCCGCAGGCTTGCTTCTCCAAGCCTGTGTTAATACACATGTTAATTTAACATGTAAAATTACAGAGGATTATTTCCCCGGCCGCGGAGGCCTCGGTCGCCGCCAGAATTTTCTGGCTGCCCGCTCAATGTATTGCAGAGTCCCGCAGGCTTGCTTCTCCAAGCCTGTGTTAATACACATGTTAATTTAACATGCAAAATCACCAATGACAAATTCCTCGGCCGCGGAGGCCTCGATCGCCGGGAAAATGTTCTGGCTCCCTGCTCGAATTTTTTTTCTAAGTCCCGATTCGCTATTACAGGCTGGCGCACGGAGTCCGAGGGGCGTAAATATGCCGGGTAGTGGTGCCTTCCGTCGCCGAGACATTTACAATTGCCTGGGAGCAGTATTTAACATGTTAATTTTTTCCCCTCGTGACACCACTACCCCCTATATAACGCAAAATGGGCCTTGCCAAGGGGGCGCGCAACGCCCGAGCGCGGGCGTTTTTCCCGGCCGCCGAGACCTCCATCGCCGGGAGAATGTCTTCAGCTATTTGCTAGATTTCCCGATTCGCCCCGCACGACAAACAACCACGAACGAGGTGGTTTTCGAGAGTTCTCCCGGCCGCGGAGGCCTCGGTCGCAGGGAGAATTTCCCTGGCCCCTGCTCGAAATTTTTCTAAGTCCAGAATGCCTGCATCTCCCAGCCTGTGTTAAAACACATGTTAATTTAACATGTAAAATTACCAATGACCATTTCCTCGGCCGCAGAGGCCTCGGTCGCAGCCAGAATTTTCTGGCTCCCTGCTCAATATATTGCAGAGTCCCCGCATGCTTGCTTCTCCAAGCCTGTGTTAATACACATGTTAATTTAACATGTAAAATTACCGAGAGGATTATTTCCCCGGCCGCGGAGGCCTCGGTCGCCGCCAGAAATTTCTGGCTCCCCGCTCAATATATTGCAGCGACCCGCAGGCTTGCTTCTCCCAGCCTGTGTTAATACACATGTTAATTTAACATGTAAAATCACCAAGGACCATTTCCTCGGCCGCGGAGGCCTCGGTCGCCGCCAGAATTTTCTGGCTGCCCGCTCCCCATGTGTAGACGCGGAGCCCGAGCGCCGAGAGTTCTCCCGGCCGCGGAGGCCTCGTAGCCGGGAGAATTTCTCGGGCCCCTGCTCGAAATTTTTCTAAGTCCAGAATGCCTGCTTCTCCCAGCCTGTGTTAATACACATGTTAATTTAACATGTAATTTTACCAATGACCTTTTCCTCGGCCGCGGAGGCCTCGGTCGCCGCCAGAATTTTCTGGCTCCCGGCTCAATATATTACAGAGTCCCGCAGGCCTGTCTCCAGTGGAATACACACAGTCCGAGAGCCGAAAATTTGCCGGGGTGTGGAGGCCTCGGTCGCCAACAGATTGCCATAGGCTCTGGCTGCAATATTTACCGTGTATTTTTTCCCTCCAGAGACACCACTACCCCCTATAAAACCCAAAATAGGCCTTGCGGTGGGTACACGCAGAGCCCGAGCGCCGAAGTTCTCCCGGCCGCGGAGGCCTCGGTCGCCGGGAGAATTTCTCCGGCCCCTGCTCGAAATTTTTCAAAGTCCAGAATGCCTGCTTCTCCCAGCCTGTGTTAATACACATGTTAATTTAACATGTTAAATTATCGAGGATTATTTCCCCGGCCGTGGAGGCCTCGGTCGCCGCCAGAATTTTCTGGCTCCCCGCTCAATATATTGCAGAGTCCCGCAGGCTTGCTTCTCCCAGCCTGTGTTAATACACATGTTAATTTAACATGTAAAATCACCGAGGACCATTTCCTCGGCCGCGGAGGCCTCGGTCGCCGCCAGAATTTTCTGGCTCACCTCTCAATGTATTGCAGAGTCCCGCAGGCTTGGTTCTCCAAGCCTGTGTTAATACACATGTTAATTTAACATGTAAAATTACCGAGGATTATTTCCCCGGCCGCGGAGGCCTCGGTCGCCGCCAGAATTTTCTGGCTCCCCGCTCAATGTATTGCAGAGTCCCGCAGGCTTGGTTCTCCAAGCCTGTGTTAATACACATGTTAATTTAACATGTAAAATTACCGAGGATTATTTCCCCGGCCACGGAGGCCTCGGTCGCCGACAGAATTGTCTGGCTCCCTGCTCGAATTTTTTCTAAGTCCCGATTCGCTATTACAGGCTGGCGCACGGAGTCAGAGGGGCGGGAATTCGCCGGGTAGTGGTGCCTTCCGTCGCCGAGACATTTTTCTATTGCCTGGAAGCTGTATTTAACATGTTAATTTTTTCCCCCTCGGGACACCACTACCCCCTATATAACCCAACATGGGCCTTGCCGCGGGTACACGCGGAGCCCGAGCGCCGAGTGTTCTCCCGGCCGCGGAGGCCTCGGTCGCCGGGAGAATTTCTCCGGCCCCTGCTCGAAATTTTTCAAAGTCCAGAATGCCTGCTTCTCCCAGCCTGTGTTAATACACATGTTAATTTAACATGTTAAATTACCGAGGATTATTTCCCCGGCCGTGGAGGCCTCGGTCGCCGCCAGAATTTTCTGGCTCCCCGCTCAATATATTGCAGAGTCCCGCAGGCTTGCTTTTCCCAGCCTGTGTTAATACACATGTTAATTTAACATGTAAAATTACCAATGACCATTTCCTCGGCCGCAGAGGCCTCGGTCGCCGCCAGAATTTTCTGGCTCCCCGCTCAATGTATTGCAGAGTCCCGCAGGCATGCTTCTCCAAGCCTGTGTTAATACACATGTTAATTTAACATGTTAAATTACCGAGGATTATTTCCCCGGCCGTGGAGGCCTCGGTCGCCGCCAGAATTTTCTGGCTCCCCGCTCAATATATTGCAGAGTCCCGCAGGCTTGCTTTTCCCAGCCTGTGTTAATACACATGTTAATTTAACATGTAAAATCACCAAGGACCATTTCCTCGGCCGCGGAGGCCTCGGTCGCCGCCAGAATTTTCTGGCTTCCCGCTCCCCATGGGTAGACGCGGAGCCCGAGCGCCGAGAGTTCTCCCGGCCGCGGAGGCCTCGGTCGCCGGGAGAATTTCTCCGGCCCCTGCTCGAAATTTTTCAAAGTCTAGAATGCCTAGTTCTCCCAGCCTGTGTTAATACACATGTTAATTTAACATGTAAAATTACCAAGGATTATTATCCCGGCCGCAGAGGCCTCGGTCGCCGCCAGAAATTTCTGGCTCCCCGCTCAATGTATTGCAGCGTCCCGCAGGCTTGCTTCTCCAAGCCTGTGTTAATACACATGTTAATTTAACATGTAAAATTACAGAGGATTATTTCCCCGGCCGCGGAGGCCTCGGTCGCCGCCAGAATTTTCTGGCTGCCCGCTCAATGTATTGCAGAGTCCCGCAGGCTTGCTTCTCCAAGCCTGTGTTAATACACATGTTAATTTAACATGCAAAATCACCAATGACAAATTCCTCGGCCGCGGAGGCCTCGATCGCCGGGAAAATGTTCTGGCTCCCTGCTCGAATTTTTTTTCTAAGTCCCGATTCGCTATTACAGGCTGGCGCACGGAGTCCGAGGGGCGTAAATCATGCCGGGTAGTGGTGCCTTCCGTCGCCGAGACATTTTACAATTGCCTGGGAGCAGTATTTAACATGTTAATTTTTTCCCCTCGGGACACCACTACCCCCTATATAACCCAAAATGGGCCTTGCCAAGGGGGCGCGCAACGCCCGAGCGCGGGCGTTTTTCCCGGCCGCCGAGGCCTCCATCGCCGGGAGAATGTCTTCAGCTATTTGCTAGATTTCCCGATTCGCCCCGCACGGCAAACAACCACGAACGAGGTGGTTTTCGAGAGTTCTCCCGGCCGCGGAGGCCTCGGTCGCCGGGAGAATTTCTCGGGCCCCTGCTCGAAATTTTTCTAAGTCCAGAATGCCTGCATCTCCCAGCTGTTAAAACACATGTTAATTTAACATGTAAAATTACCAATGACCATTTCCTCGGCCGCAGAGGCCTCGGTCGCAGCCAGAATTTTCTGGCTCCCTGCTCAATATATTGCAGAGTCCCGCATGCTTGCTTCTCCCAGCCTGTGTTAATACACATGGTTATTTAACATGTAAAATTACCGAGGATTATTTCCCTGGCCGCAGAGGCCGCGGTCGCCGCCAGAATTTTCTGGCTCCCCGCTCAATGTATTGCAGAGTCCCGCAGGCTTGCTTCTCCAAGCCTGTGTTAATACACATGTTAATTTAACATGTAAAATTACCGAGGATTATTTCCCCGGCCGCGGAGGCCTCGGTCGCCGCCAGAATTTTCTGGCTCCCCGCTCAATATATTGCAGCGACCCGCAGGCTTGCTTCTCCCAGCCTGTGTTAATACACATGTTAATTTAACATGTAAAATTACCGAGGATTATTTCCCCGGCCGCGGAGGCTTCGGTCGCCGCCAGAATTTTCTGGCTCCCGGCTCAATATATTACAGAGTCCCGCAGGCCTGTCTCCAGTGGAATACACACAGTCCGAGAGCCGAAAATTTGCCGGGGTGTGGAGGCCTCGGTCGCCAACAGATTGCCATAGGCTCTGGCTGCAATATTTACCGTGTATTTTTTCCCTCCAGAGACACCACTACCCCCTATATAACCCAAAATGGGCCTTGCGGCGTGTACACGCGGAGCCCGAGCGCCGAAGTTCTCCCGGCCGCGGAGGCCTCGGTCGCCGGGAGAATTTCTCCGGCCCCTGCTCGAAATTTTTCAAAGTCCAGAATGCCTGCTTCTCCCAGCCTGTGTTAATACACATGTTAATTTAACATGTAAAATTACCGAGGATTATTTCCCCGGCCGCGGAGGCCTCGGTCGCCGCCAGAATTTTCTGGCTCCCCGCTCAATGTATTGCAGAGTCCCGCAGGCTTGCTTCTCCCAGCCTGTGTTAATACACATGTTAATTTAACATGTAAAATCATTGAGGACCATTTCCTCGGCCGCGGAGGCCTCGGTCGCCGCCAGAATTTTCTGGCTCCCCGCTCAATGTATTGCAGAGTCCCGCAGGCTTGCTTCTCCCAGCCTGTGTTAATACACATGTTAATTTAACATGTAAAATCAACAAGGACCATTTCCTCGGCCGCGGAGGCCTCGGTCGCCGCCAGAATTTTCTGGCTGCCCGCTCCCCATTGGTAGACGCGGAGCCCGAGCGCCGAGAGTTCTCCCGGCCGCGGAGGCCTCGGTCGCCGGGAGAATTTCTCCGGCCCCTGCTCGAAATTTTTCAAAGTCCAGAATGCCTGCTTCTCCCAGCATGTGTTAATACACATGTTAATTTAACATGTAATATTACCAATGACCTTTTCCTCGTCCGCGGAGGCCTCGGTCGCCGCCAGAATTTTCTGGCTGCCCGCTCCCCATGGGTAGACGCGCTGCCCGAGCGCCGAGATTTCTCCCGGCCGCGGAGGCCTCTGTCGCCGGGAGAATTTCTCTGGCCCCTGCTCGAAATTTTTCAAAGTCCAGAATGCCTAGTTCTCCCAGCCTGTGTTAATACACATGTTAATTTAACATGTAAAATTACCAAGGATTATTATCCCGGCCGCAGAGGCCTCGGTCGCCGCCAGAAATTTCTGGCTCCCCGCTCAATGTATTGCAGAGACCCGCAGGCTTGCTTCTCCAAGCCTGTGTTAATACACATGTTAATTTAACATGTAAAATTACCGAGGATTATTTCCCCGGCCGCGGAGGCCTCGATCGCCGCCAGAAATTTCTGGCTCCCCGCTCAATATATTGCAGCGACCCGCAGGCTTGCTTCTCCCAGCCTGTGTTAATACACATGTTAATTTAACATGTAAAATCACCAAGGACCATTTCCTCGGCCGCGGAGGCCTCGGTCGCCGCCAGAATTTTCTGGCTGCCCGCTCCCCATGTGTAGACGCGGAGCCCGAGCGCCGAGAGTTCTCCCGGCCGCGGAGGCCTCGGTCGCCGCCAGAATTTTCTGGCTCCCCGCTCAATGTATTGCAGAGTCCCGCAGGCTTGCTTCTCCAAGCCTGTGTTAATACACATGTTAATTTAACATGCAAAATCACCAATGACAATTTCCTCGGCCGCGGAGGCCTCCATCGCCGGGAGAATTTTCTGGCTCTCTGCTCGAATTTTTTCTAAGTCCCGATTCGCTATTACAGGCTGGCGCACGGAGTCCGAGGGGCGGAAATATGCCGGGTAGTGGTGCCTTCCGTCGCCGAGACATTTTACAATTGCCTGGGAGCAGTATTTAACATGTTAATTTTTTCCCCCTCGGGACACCACTACCCCCTATATAACCCAAAATGGGCCATGCAATGGGTGCCCACAACGCCCGAGCGCGGGCATTTTTCCCGGGCGCCGAGGCCTCGATCGCCGGGAGAATGTCTCCAGCTATTTGCATGATGTCCCGATTCGCCCCACAAGGCGAACAACCACGAACGAGGTGGTTTTCGTTCGTGGTTGTTTTCGTTCGTGGTTGTTTACTGTTCGTGGTTGTTTTCATTCGTGGTTGTTGTGCGTTCGTGGTTGTTGTCGTTCGGGGTTGTTTTCCGTTCGTGGTTGTTGTCGTTCGTGGTTGTTGTCGTTCGTGGTTGTTGTCGTTCGTGGTTGTTTTCCGTTCGTGGTTGTTTTACGTTCGTGGTTGTTTTCGAGGCAATTGGTACTTTGAAAATTTCAATCGGTTAGCTAGAAAAAATTCTCCCGGCGGTGATTGCCTTGATCGCCGGGAGAATTTTCTGGCTCCCCGATAAAATTTTTTCCAAGTCCCGATTCGCTCTTACTAGCTGGCGCACGGAGTCCGAGGGGCGGGAATTCGCCGGGTAGTGGTGTGTTCCGTCGCCGAGACATTTTCCTATTGCCTGGAAGCAGTATTTAACATGTTAATTTTTTCCCCCTCGGGACACCACTACCCCCTATATAACACAAAATGGGCCTTGCCGCGGGTACACCCGGAGCCCGAGCGCCGAGAGTTCTCCCGGCCGCAGAGGCCTCGGTCGCCGGGAGATTTTCTCCGGCCCCTGCTCGAAATTTTCCAAAGTCCAGAATGCCTGCTTCTCCCAGCCTGTGTTAATACACATGTTAATTTAACATGTAAAATCACCAAGGACCATTTCCTCGGCCGCGGAGGCCTCGGTCGCCGCCAGAATTTTCTGGCTGCCCGCTCCCCAAGGGTAGACGCGGAGCCCGAGCGCCGAGAGTTCTCCCGGCCGCGGAGGCCTCGGTCGCCGGGAGAATTTCTCCGGCCCCTGCTCGAAATTTTTCAAAGTCCAGAATGCCTGCTTCTCCCAGCATGTGTTAATACACATGTTAATTTAACATGTAATATTACCAATGACCTTTTCCTCGGCCGCGGAGGCCTCGGTCGCCGCCAGAATTTTCTGGCTGCCCGCTCCCCATGGGTAGACGCGGAGCCCGAGCGCCGAGAGTTCTCCCGGCCGCGGAGGCCTCGGTCGCCGGGAGAATTTCTCCGGCCCCTGCTCGAAATTTTTCAAAGTCCAGAATGCCTAGTTCTCCCAGCCTGTGTTAATACACATGTTAATTTAACATGTAAAATTACCAAGGATTATTATCCCGGCCGCAGAGGCCTCGGTCGCCGCCAGAAATTTCTGGCTCCCCGCTCAATGTATTGCAGAGTCCCGCAGGCTTGCTTCTCCAAGCCTGTGTTAATACACATGTTAATTTAACATGTAAAATTACAGAGGATTATTTCCCCGGCCGCGGAGGCCACGGTCGCCGCCAGAATTTTCTGGCTGCCCGCTCAATGTATTGCAGAGTCCCGCAGGCTTGCTTCTCCAAGCCTGTGTTAATACACATGTTAATTTAACATGCAAAATCACCAATGACAAATTCCTCGGCCGCGGAGGCCTCGATCGCCGGGAAAATGTTCTGGCTCCCTGCTCGAATTTTTTTTCTAAGTCCCGATTCGCTATTACAGGCTGGCGCACGGAGTCCGAGGGGCGTAAATATGCCGGGTAGTGGTGCCTTCCGTCGCCGAGACATTTTACAATTGCCTGGGAGCAGTATTTAACATGTTAATTTTTTCCCCTCGGGACACCACTACCCCCTATATAACCCAAAATGGGCCTTGCCAAGGGGGCGCGCAACGCCCGAGCGCGGGCGTTTTTCCCGGCCGCCGAGGCCTCCATCGCCGGGAGAATGTCTTCAGCTATTTGCTAGATTTCCCGATTCGCCCCGCACGGCAAACAACCACGAACGAGGTGGTTTTCGAGAGTTCTCCCGGCCGCAGAGGCCTCGGTCGCCGGGAGAATTTCTCGGGCCCCTGCTCGAAATTTTTCTAAGTCCAGAATGCCTGCATCTCCCAGCCTGTG
This sequence comes from Bacillus rossius redtenbacheri, assembly GCF_032445375.1. NCBI lineage: Eukaryota > Metazoa > Arthropoda > Insecta > Phasmatodea > Bacillidae > Bacillus > Bacillus rossius. Next base: position 8,063 of record NW_026962553.1, on the reverse strand, counting down.
TTAAAACACATGTTAATTTAACATGTAAAATTACCAATGACCATTTCCTCGGCCGCAGAGGCCTCGGTCGCAGCCAGAATTTTCTGGCTCCCTGCTCAATATATTGCAGAGTCCCGCATGCTTGCTTCTCCCAGCCTGTGTTAATACACATGGTTATTTAACATGTAAAATTACCGAGGATTATTTCCCTGGCCGCAGAGGCCGCGGTCGCCGCCAGAATTTTCTGGCTCCCCGCTCAATGTATTGCAGAGTCCCGCAGGCTTGCTTCTCCAAGCCTGTGTTAATACACATGTTAATTTAACATGTAAAATTACCGAGGATTATTTCCCCGGCCGCGGAGGCCTCGGTCGCCGCCAGAATTTTCTGGCTCCCCGCTCAATATATTGCAGCGACCCGCAGGCTTGCTTCTCCCAGCCTGTGTTAATACACATGTTAATTTAACATGTAAAATTACCGAGGATTATTTCCCCGGCCGCGGAGGCCTCGGTCGCCGCCAGAATTTTCTGGCTCCCGGCTCAATATATTACAGAGTCCCGCAGGCCTGTCTCCAGTGGAATACACACAGTCCGAGAGCCGAAAATTTGCCGGCGTGTGGAGGCCTCGGTCGCCAACAGATTGCCATAGGCTCTGGCTGCAATATTTACCGTGTATTTTTTCCCTCCAGAGACACCACTACCCCCTATATAACCCAAAATGGGCCTTGCGGCGGGTACACGCGGAGCCCGAGCGCCGAAGTTCTCCCGGCCGCGGAGGCCTCGGTCGCCGGGAGAATTTCTCCGGCCCCTGCTCGAAATTTTTCAAAGTCCAGAATGCCTGCTTCTCCCAGCCTGTGTTAATACACATGTTAATTTAACATGTAAAATTACCGAGGATTATTTCCCCGGCCGCGGAGGCCTCGGTCGCCGCCAGAATTTTCTGGCTCCCCGCTCAATGTATTGCAGAGTCCCGCAGGCTTGCTTCTCCCAGCCTGTGTTAATACACATGATAATTTAACATGTAAAATCATTGAGGACCATTTCCTCGGCCGCGGAGGCCTCGGTCGCCGCCAGAATTTTCTGGCTCCCCGCTCAATGTATTGCAGAGTCCCGCAGGCTTGCTTCTCCCAGCCTGTGTTAATACACATGTTAATTTAACATGTAAAATCAACAAGGACCATTTCCTCGGCCGCGGAGGCCTCGGTCGCCGCCAGAATTTTCTGGCTGCCCGCTCCCCATTGGTAGACGCGGAGCCCGAGCGCCGAGAGTTCTCCCGGCCGCGGAGGCCTCGGTCGCCGGGAGAATTTCTCCGGCCCCTGCTCGAAATTTTTCAAAGTCCAGAATGCCTGCTTCTCCCAGCATGTGTTAATACACATGTTAATTTAACATGTAATATTACCAATGACCTTTTCCTCGGCCGCGGAGGCCTCGGTCGCCGCCAGAATTTTCTGGCTGCCCGCTCCCCATGGGTAGACGCGCTGCCCGAGCGCCGAGAGTTCTCCCGGCCGCGGAGGCCTCGGTCGCCGGGAGAATTTCTCCGGCCCCTGCTCGAAATTTTTCAAAGTCCAGAATGCCTAGTTCTCCCAGCCTGTGTTAATACACATGTTAATTTAACATGTAAAATTACCAAGGATTATTATCCCGGCCGCAGAGGCCTCGGTCGCCGCCAGAAATTTCTGGCTCCCCGCTCAATGTATTGCAGAGTCCCGCAGGCTTGCTTCTCCAAGCCTGTGTTAATACACATGTTAATTTAACATGTAAAATTACCGAGGATTATTTCCCCGGCCGCGGAGGCCTCGGTCGCCGCCAGAAATTTCTGGCTCCCCGCTCAATATATTGCAGCGACCCGCAGGCTTGCTTCTCCCAGCCTGTGTTAATACACATGTTAATTTAACATGTAAAATCACCAAGGACCATTTCCTCGGCCGCGGAGGCCTCGGTCGCCGCCAGAATTTTCTGGCTGCCCGCTCCCCATGTGTAGACGCGGAGCCCGAGCGCCGAGAGTTCTCCCGGCCGCGGAGGCCTCGGTCGCCGCCAGAATTTTCTGGCTCCCCGCTCAATGTATTGCAGAGTCCCGCAGGCTTGCTTCTCCAAGCCTGTGTTAATACACATGTTAATTTAACATGCAAAATCACCAATGACAATTTCCTCGGCCGCGGAGGCCTCCATCGCCGGGAGAATTTTCTGGCTCTCTGCTCGAATTTTTTCTAAGTCCCGATTCGCTATTACAGGCTGGCGCACGGAGTCCGAGGGGCGGAAATATGCCGGGTAGTGGTGCCTTCCGTCGCCGAGACATTTTACAATTGCCTGGGAGCAGTATTTAACATGTTAATTTTTTCCCCCTCGGGACACCACTACCCCCTATATAACCCAAAATGGGCCATGCAATGGGTGCCCACAACGCCCGAGCGCGGGCATTTTTCCCGGGCGCCGAGGCCTCGATCGCCGGGAGAATGTCTCCAGCTATTTGCATGATGTCCCGATTCGCCCCACAAGGCGAACAACCACGAACGAGGTGGTTTTCGTTCGTGGTTGTTTTCGTTCGTGGTTGTTTACCGTTCGTGGTTGTTTTCATTCGTGGTTGTTGTGCGTTCGTGGTTGTTGTCGTTCGGGGTTGTTTTCCGTTCGTGGTTGTTGTCGTTCGTGGTTGTTGTCGTTCGTGGTTGTTGTCGTTCGTGGTTGTTTTCCGTTCGTGGTTGTTTTACGTTCGTGGTTGTTTTCGAGGCAATTGGTACTTTGAAAATTTCAATCGGTTAGCTAGAAAAAATTCTCCCGGCGGTGATTGCCTTGATCGCCGGGAGAATTTTCTGGCTCCCCGATAAAATTTTTTCCAAGTCCCGATTCGCTCTTACAAGCTGGCGCACGGAGTCCGAGGGGCGGGAATTCGCCGGGTAGTGGTGCGTTCCGTCGCCGAGACATTTTCCTATTGCCTGGAAGCAGTATTTAACATGTTAATTTTTTCCCCCTCGGGACACCACTACCCCCTATATAACACAAAATGGGCCTTGCCGCGGGTACACCCGGAGCCCGAGCGCCGAGAGTTCTCCCGGCCGCAGAGGCCTCGGTCGCCGGGAGAATTTCTCCGGCCCCTGCTCGAAATTTTCCAAAGTCCAGAATGCCTGCTTCTCCCAGCCTGTGTTAATACACATGTTAATTTAACATGTAAAATTACCAAGGACCATTTCCTCGGCCGCGGAGGCCTCGGTCGCCGCCAGAATTTTCTGGCTGCCCGCTCCCCATGGGTAGACGCGGAGCCCGAGCGCCGAGAGTTCTCCCGGCCGCGGAGGCCTCGGTCGCCGGGAGAATTTCTCCGGCCCCTGCTCGAAATTTTTCAAAGTCCAGAATGCCTGCTTCTCCCAGCATGTGTTAATACACATGTTAATTTAACATGTAATATTACCAATGACCTTTTCCTCGGCCGCGGAGGCCTCGGTCGCCGCCAGAATTTTCTGGCTGCCCGCTCCCCATGGGTAGACGCGGAGCCCGAGCGCCGAGAGTTCTCCCGGCCGCGGAGGCCTCGGTCGCCGGGAGAATTTCTCCGGCCCCTGCTCGAAATTTTTCAAAGTCCAGAATGCCTAGTTCTCCCAGCCTGTGTTAATACACATGTTAATTTAACATGTAAAATTAACAAGGATTATTATCCCGGCCGCAGAGGCCTCGGTCGCCGCCAGAAATTTCTGGCTCCCCGCTCAATGTATTGCAGAGTCCCGCAGGCTTGCTTCTCCAAGCCTGTGTTAATACACATGTTAATTTAACATGTAAAATTACAGAGGATTATTTCCCCGGCCGCGGAGGCCTCGGTCGCCGCCAGAATTTTCTGGCTGCCCGCTCAATGTATTGCAGAGTCCCGCAGGCTTGCTTCTCCAAGCCTGTGTTAATACACATGTTAATGTAACATGCAAAATCACCAATGACAAATTCCTCGGCCGCGGAGGCCTCGATCGCCGGGAAAATGTTCTGGCTCCCTGCTCGAATTTTTTTTCTAAGTCCCGATTCGCTATTACAGGCTGGCGCACGGAGTCCGAGGGGCGTAAATATGCCGGGTAGTGGTGCCTTCCGTCGCCGAGACATTTTACAATTGCCTGGGAGCAGTATTTAACATGTTAATTTTTTCCCCTCGGGACACCACTACCCCCTATATAACCCAAAATGGGCCTTGCCAAGGGGGCGCGCAACGCCCGAGCGCGGGCGTTTTTCCCGGCCGCCGAGGCCTCCATCGCCGGGAGAATGTCTTCAGCTATTTGCTAGATTTCCCGATTCGCCCCGCACGGCAAACAACCACGAACGAGGTGGTTTTCGAGAGTTCTTCCGGCCGCGGAGGCCTCGGCCGCCGGGAGAATTTCTCCGGCCCCTGTTCGAAATTTTTCTAAGACCAGAATGCCTGCATCTCCCAGCCTGTGTTAATACACATGTTAATTTAACATGTAAAATCACCAAGGACCATTTCCTCGGCCGCGGAGGCCTCGGTCGCCGCCAGAATTTTCTGGCTGCCCGCTCCCCATGGGTAGACGCGGAGCCCGAGCGCCGAGAGTTCTCCCGGCCGCGGAGGCCTCGGTCGCCGGGAGAATTTCTGCGGCCCCTGCTCGAAATTTTTCAAAGTCCAGAATGCCTGCTTCTCCCAGCATGTGTTAATACACATGTTAATTTAACATGTAATATTACCAATGACCTTTTCCTCGGCCGCGGAGGCCTCGGTCGCCGCCAGAATTTTCTGGCTGCCCGCTCCCCATGGGTAGACGCGGAGCCCGAGCGCCGAGAGTTCTCCCGGCCGCGGAGGCCTCGGTCGCCGGGAGAATTTCTCCGGCCCCTGCTCGAAATTTTTCAAAGTCCAGAATGCCTGCTTCTCCCAGCATGTGTTAATACACATGTTAATTTAACATGTAAAATTACCAAGGATTATTATCCCGGCCGCGGAGGCCTCGGTCGCCGCCAGAATTTTCTGGCTCCCCGCTCAATATATTGCAGAGTCCCGCAGGCTTGCTTCTCCCAGCCAGTGTTAATACACATGTTAATTTAACATGTAAAATCACCGATGACCATTTCCTCGGCCGCGGAGGTCTCGGTCACCGCCAGAATTTTCTGGCTCCCTGCTCGAATTTTTTCTAAGTCCCGATTCGCTATTATAGGCTGGCGCACGGATTCCGAGGGGCGGGAATTCGCCGGGTAGTGGTGCCTTCCGTCGCCGAGACATTTCTCTATTGCCTGGAAGCTGTATTTAACATGTTAATTTTTACCCCTCGGGACACCACTACCCCCTATATAACCCAAAATGGACCTTGCCGCGGGTACACGCGGAGCCCGAGCGCCGAGAGTTCTCCCGGCCGCGGAGGCCTCGGTCGCCGCCAGAATTTTCTGGCTCCCCGCTCAATGTATTGCAGAGTCCCGCAGGCTTGCTTCTCCAAGCCTGTGTTAATACACATGTTAATTTAACATGCAAAATCACCAATGACAATTTCCTCGGCCGCGGAGGCCTCCATCGCCGGGAGAATTTTCTGGCTCTCTGCTCGAATTTTTTCTAAGTCCCGATTCGCTATTACAGGCTGGCGCACGGAGTCCGAGGGGCGGAAATATGCCGGGTAGTGGTGCCTTCCGTCGCCGAGACTTTTCTCTATTGCCTGGAAGCTGTATTTAACATGTTAATTTTTTCCCCTCGGGACACCACTACCCCCTATATAACCCAAAATGGGCCTTGCCATGGGTGCGCGCAACGCCCAAACGCGCGCGTTTTTCCCGGCCGCCGAGGCCTCGATCGCCGGGAGAATGTCTCCAGCTATTTGCTTGATTTCCCGATTCGCCCCGCACGGCAAACAACCACGAACGAAAACAACCACGAATAGAGCAAAATTGCTATTTCTCAAGAACTTCTGTGTGGACGTGGCTGCTGCTTCTGCCACAGCTTCTCGGAAGGAAAATACGTCATTACTGATCCAAGCTAATATATTTTTACTGAATATATTAAAAAAAAAAAAAAAGTTAAAAAAAAAAAAACACTGTTTCTATGGAAAACAAAATTTCAAAATAGAAAATAAATTTGAATTAAAAATATTTTAAGATTAATTAATAAATATAAATTAATATTAGTATATATAAAAAAATTATTTTATTTAACATAATTTAAATGGGGTGCTTCTTAAGATATTATCCACATGATAATCCTCATACTCACATATGGCAATAAAATATTTATAATAATATACACCATTCATCCCACACTTTTTTTTATTGATAAAATAATTTTTTTATATAAAATATTTAAAATTAAAATTTTTTTTAAAAAAAATTTACACTATTGTGGACTTGAACTGACTTACCTCAGAGAACTAATATTTAAAATTAATTAAAAAAAACCAATGACCTAACCTGACCTAACCAAACCCAACCTAACATAACCTAACCTAACCTAACCTAACCTAACCTAACCTAACCTTGCCTGAGAGGGGAAAAATTTCAAAATAATTAAATACAATGACCTAACCTAACCTAAACAAACCTAACCTAACCTAACATTGCCTGAGAGAGGAAAAATTTAAAAAAATTAAATACAATAACCTAACCTTACATAACCTAACCTAACCTAACCTAACCTTGCCTGAGAGGGAAAAAATTTGAAAATAATTAAATACAATGACCTAATGTAACCTAACCTAACCTAACCTTGCCTGAGAGAGGAAAATTTTTAAAAAATTAAATACAATGACCTAACCTAACATAACCTAACCTAACCTAACCTAACCTAACCCAACCTAACCTAACCTAACCTAACCTAACCTAACCTAACCTAACCTAACCTAACCTAACCTAACCTAACCTAACCTAACCTAACATAACCTAACCTAACCTGACCTAACCTTGCCTAAGAGAGGAAAAATTTAAAAAAATTAAATACAATGACCTAACCTTACATAACCTAACCTAACCTAACCTTGCCTGAGAGAGGAAAAATTTGAAAATAATTAAATACAATGACCAAATGTAACCTAACCTAACCTAACCTTGCCTGAGAGAGGAAAATTTTTAAAAATTAAATACAATGACCTAACCTAACATAACCCTAACCTAACCTAACCTAACCTAACCCAACCTAACCTAACCTAACCTAACCTAACCTAACCTAACCTAACCTAACCTAACCTAACCTAACCTAACCTAACCTAACCTAACCTAACCTAACCTAACCTAACCTAACCTAACCTAACCTAACCTAACCTAACCTAACCTAACCTAACCTAACCTAACCTAACCTAACCTAACCTAACCTAACCTAACCTAACCTAACCTAACCTAACCTAACCTAACCTAACCTAACCTAACCTAACCTAACCTAACCTAACCTAACCTAACCTAACCTAACCTAACCTAACCTAACCTAACCTAACCTAACCTAACCTAACCTAACCTAACTAACCTTACCTAACCTAACCTAACCTAACCTAACCTTGCCTGAGAGTAAAAAAAATTTAAAAATTATTAAATACAATGACTTGACCTAACCTAACCTAACCTAACCTAACCTAACCTAACCTAACCTAACCTAACCTAATATTGCCTGAGAGGGGAAATTTTTTTAAATAATTAAATACAATGACCTTACCTAACCTAAACTAACCTAACCTAACCTAATATTGCCTGAGAGGGGAATTTTTTTTAAATAATCAAATACAATGACCTAACCTAACCTAACTTAACCTAACCTTGCCTAAAAGTAAAAAAAAATTTAAAAATTATTAAATACAATGACCTGACCTAACCTAACCTAACCTAACCTAACCTAACCTAACCTAACCTAACCTAATATTGCCTGAGAGGGGAAATTTTTTAAATAATTAAATACAATGACCTACCTAACCTAACCTAACCTAACCTAACCTAACCTAACATAACCTAACCTAACCTAAACCTAACCTAACCTAACTAACCTAACCTAACCTAACCTAACCTAACCTAACCTAACCTAACCTAACCTAACCTAACCTAACCTAACCTAACCTAACCAACCTAACCTAACCTAACCTAACCTAACCTAACCTAACCTAACCTAACCTAACCTAACCTAACCTAACCTAACCTAACCTAACCTAACCTAACCTA
>NW_026962552.1:0-39580 GCF_032445375.1 Bacillus rossius redtenbacheri | reverse complement strand
CAACGTGTCGTGTCTTATTCCATATTTCCACGTCAGTCTCCTAAGTTCCTCTATAGCCATCAGAGCATCATAACCGGGTGGTCCGCGACCTTTGAGATAGAAAAATGGTCAGTTCATCTCCGTCTTGATCGGCATGAAGGCCATCTATTACGAAGGGATTGACATGAATGGTGTGATCGGATGGATCTTCGTGATACAATGCCTCACAGGCATAAACGCAGGTGTTTGTGATGCTTGGTGCTCGATTGATCAGAATGATCGGACATAGCATGTCGACGTTTCTGAACACACACTTGGGTAGCTTCACGTAATGTGGCGACAAAGAGGACTCTATAGTTAGCGTCAATCTAGCTCCAGGAACCAGAAAGCCCAACAATTTATTTCTAATCATTGACGTCTTGCTCGTGAGTATATTTTTCAAATATCCACCCGAGAACTGATCTTCGCGAAACATCTTGTATCGCCGCTCCTCTTCCTCAGCACTACTGTTTTGCACAACCAGAGCACGAGCAACATTCAAATTTCGTTTCGTATAAAACAATGGCGGCGGCATCAATAGTGCGAAATGTGATGTATGAAGTATCCACACCAAGCCACTGCGAACAAACGGGGTGCACTCCACACATTTACATGTTGCCGACAAGCCATGTTGTCTGCATAAAAATACGTTATTAAAATCGGATCCCGCCACCGATAACACATCCCTGGCCGCAGACTGCTCAATTTTCTGGTATACCTCTATTCGTGGTGGGAGTAACACAGTATGTGGCGTTCAAGAATAGAGGTTCGCCGTAGAAAGGTTTTTTTATCTGAAGATTCATCTTGGCTCAAAGATGTCCTGCAGGTGTCCGTCTCCTAGTGTTGCGGAAAGATTCTTAACACGCTCCGGTGAGATACGCTTGCCTTCTACCTCCAACTCGAAGCTTTCGATCACATCTCCCCGCTTATATACCTGACGACGGCAAAGACGCGTTCCTTTTTGATATTCTACGTAGTCTAACACGTGCACTTCATCTGGTGCAGAAGATAATATCAGTTGTTTTTTGAGTCGAGCAAACCTATCGCTTTTTTCCGAAGCTTCTATGCTCGTTTTGAAGGTAACCTTGGGTTCGTGACAAAGTCTTTCTTTTGACAACAATTCTTTAGCCTCCCATTCGTCATCGTGTCCTCTTATCGTCTTCCTTATCACGTAGCCGTCTCCACGCCAAACTAATCTCCGCAAATGACTCGTCAATGCCGATAGGAGTCTGGCTCGCGCACCGTCGTCTTTTGGTTGGAAAAATATTGTAGTCTCCTCTTCTACGCGTTCCATCTTTTAAGATGTGTTGTACCGTTCTGGTGACCACGCAAAATCCAATTCTTCGTATAGTTCACGCTGAGAAACATCCATGGCGTCTGTTACCTCCTCCGAAAGACCTCTCGCGTCAACACCCCCTTCCGCTGACACAACTACGTTTCGCATTAATACATCCCGCGCCTTGAATTGAACAAATCTATTTAATCCGAATTGAAATGGTGCCGCTTCGCCATTAACCAACGCGTACAACAATCTCAGAGATTTTGTTGAGCGCATCCGAAGAACAGGTTATTACAGCAGCTTTATCGAAAAACTCAGAGTTTGGTAATTCGTTTCGCGCGTTGATTAATAGTAAAACTCGCGATCGTATTCGAGGCCAAAACGCCTCGATAACCGGGACAGGCGGTCCCTTCTCCATTCTAATACTACGGCTGTTTTCCGATTCGGAAATCGCGTCCACCCTCAAAAATTCCAACCGCCTTAACGTGATGGCCGTTGCTACGATAACTAATATAGCGATCATGATATCGTATAGGGCACGGTTGGGATGTTGTAACAATCCCGACTTGAGATCTACTCCCACGCTATATTGTACCAAAGCGGACAGCTGGGCGGCATATTTACCGGGGATCTGGAACTGCCGGTTGGCGGGCGCATCTGTGATCTGCTTGAGCCGTACCTGCGCAAATTTGTCGGGATAAAGACGTTTCAATGTTTGCAGCACGCTGGATAAGTAATTTGGAGAAGGTGCTCTGCCGCCTTTCAAAACTGAATTTTTTAGTTTTTGCACGACCACCTGAACGCTATCGCGGTCTGGATATATTTTGTGTCTCGCCAGGAATCTTTGGTGCGATGTGATTACTTTAACGAGCGACCTAGATGCACCAATTGGTATATCCATTAAATAGATGTTAATTGTATGTATTCGGATTGTGCTGGCCTTTGGGTGTCGTAACGTGAGAATGTTGGCGAAAATCGATCTTAACACTTAATCTACTCATTTGCGCCTTTCCCTTACGATCGGAGTAACGAATCCGTTTGTGTAGAAAAAAATGGCGAATCATATAGTTATTGACGAATTCGTCACCAAGGAACTCAAAGTTCCGCGTACGGTGGCGATCACGGAGTCAGATGCCGCCCATAAAACGAACTGCAAAGTATTGAGGTGTTTCGGGGCCGCGCTATTTAGTAGCATTTACTGATGGAGCGCTGTACAAAATCTACGACAAAGATCATAAAAGTATCTCTGCACCCAAGATCGAACGTCGTATTACGGAAATATTTGAATCTGCATTTCCCCAAAAGCCGACCGTAATCGAGATATTTCCCGGCACCACACGTATATTGGCATCGGATATTCTGATGTTGGACAGGGAAAATGGTACATCTACAAGCGTATAGACTTCGCTTGGAGCAATTACAAACGGTTTTGAAACCAAGAGGTAAGCTGGTGTGTGCAACTCCAAATTCGGATACGACCGACCTCATCAACGCGCCTCCGTCAAATTCTAGACAAATGGTTGTTTTGAGGAGCCTGGACGAGTTTTCCAGCTTCATGGTCAATCATGTGGTCACCAAAGCCACCTCCACCAAACGCTTCGTCTGCGTAGGCGAGACCCTTTTTACCAGGGATAAGGTGGGCCGTGTTGAAACGAGATCCTTTTGTCCACAATATGCAAACTCCGGTCGGTCTACAGAGATTATTGCTGACCACGATAGCGAGCAATCTGAAGAAACCAATCCAAGTGGACGCCATCAAATTTGAAGACGACAAAAAAATACCGTCTGGATATACTGAACGAGATTAAAGAAAACTATTTGGATGATTATGCAGCCGGTGAACGTGTAGAAGTAAAATATGCTGTCGAAGATAAAGGGTATTTGATCGCCTATTATAATCCCAAAAAATCTCATTCCCCACCTTTTCACATATTTGGCATAGTGAAGAAATTGTCCGCTGAGGTTGATAAATCACCTGCACAGCGGGACGATATTGAAAAGATGATAGTTTGGGATAATCAAGCTTTCAAGGAAAAGTGCGAAAGCTTGGTTATATTCAACAATGCGGTAATAGTAGATGTTGACGAAAAAAGTAAATTGGCACGAGAAAATATAATAAATACCACTGCTACTGTCGTTTCACAATACTCGCTTTCGATGCTTCGGGATTTGCCAGATCCACTGTCCATGGTTAGCACGCGACCACTGTCGTCGCCACTACTCTGCAACGATTCGAAGCTCATGCGGGCATTGAGAACCGTCAACGAATTCGTTACCTCAGTTTCCGTAGGTTTAGATGATTCTCAGTTGGTTTCTTCTGGATTTAGAGGACTACATGCACTCGATGAAATAGTCAACGCCGCGCTAACGGCAAAATTACTTCCTCTGGGCGGAAAAACGGAAATTGGGAGAAGTTCGTGAGTCAATAGTACCGTATAAAAAACTGAGACAATCGGAGTAAGTAGACGCGTACTCTAATTTTTTTTTATGTTAGAATGGACTACTACTCATTTGGATTCTTCTGGTCTCTATTTGGATTAGCATTTGCGTTTGCTGGGCTTCCTTGTAAATGGTCTATTTCCATTTTTAACACCCTTGAAATGTTCTGACTACCAGGATGATCATATAGCGGTTATTGCCGAAGGGTGATGAAATTCACGATCAATTCGTGATTTTAGTGTTCATATGTAGCACAAATGGCTATTTTTTTGACGTGCACAATCTCAAATTCGTGAATTTGCGTTCGTACATCATGTAGAATCGCAAATTCATGAATTTGCGTTCGTGTACCGTGCACAATCGCAAATTCGTGAATTTGCGTTCGTACATCATGTAGAATCGCAAATTCATGAATTTGCGTTCGTGTACCGTGCACAATCGCAAATTCGTGAATTTGCGTTCGTACATCATGTAGAATCGCAAATTCATGAATTTGCGTTCGTGTACCGTGCACAATCGCAAATTCGTGAATTTGCGTTCGTACATCATGTAGAATCGCAAATTCATGAATTTGCGTTCGTGTACCGTGCACAATCGCAAATTCGTGAATTTGCGTTCGTGCACCGTGCACAATCGCAATTTCAAGAATTTGCGTTTGTACATCATAAAAAAATTCATTTCTTGTTTCGCAGTCGAGAAGATAGAAGCGTCGTCAAAATCGATACGATCCAAACAATTATCAAAATAGCTATTCCACCACTTTTTATCTGTTCAATTGTGAGGTTTATAGTCCAAGGAAGGGCTGGCTGCGGCACCGATCGGGCATAATATACTAAGCTTTCCTCAGCGGGACCCATTGTTAAGGTTTGTGTATTGGGAAAAATAAGGACTGGGCGAGTCAAATCTAAAGTTTTCATTTGTGTTATTATCGACTGCGTTCGAAAGCATTTACCCAAAGTAGTGGCCCATAGCCCTGACCCAGAATACGTTGGCGTAAGTGGGATCTCGAATGGTATAGCAAGGCGCATCATCGATATATTCATATCGCCAAGCGGTGGTTGGTATTCCCACATCAACTATATCGTTCGCGCCAATCTTCATTTAGTATCCGGAACAAGTGGTGTAAACCAACTGCAAAATATTCATCCAATTCCGACTACGTGCACAATCGGTTAAGTATGGGGCGTTTATAATGACGAACTTTGTCGGCCAATTAGATATGAGGGCTCTTATGATGTTCGGCGCGGATTCCAGTCGCAGATCTTTGGTTTGATCTATTAACGAAGGTAAGGTGGGGAGCCTTAGATCTATAGGTGAAATTTGCCGTGAATTAGTAGAATCCACTTTGCGCGCGAGCATCATCTCGGTGGGTGGAAACGATCGCAGAGCGGCTCCTAATGCTTTTGTCGAATTGATACTTAATCGTTGACCAAGAAGGTTTCGTCCCGCTTCCGCCAAAGTGGAAGCATCCGAGAAATCTATGCTGCCGTACAAAGAGTACTCGCTTGTGCAGATTTGATGAGGAGTCGGCGAAGTCTGCATCTCGACGAAGTAAGAGGTCGACATTGCTTTGAGCAAATTAATGAGGCGGCCATCCTTGTATCCGACCGATACTAGACTTCGAATCAAGACCGATGGTCCCAGTAAAGAATGGGCTTCCCTCATCTTCAGCGATCTGCCGGTATTTATTTCGTACGACAATCCGCATATTAAATATGAATACACGGATTTGGAATCTGATGGGTCAAAGTTAGTTACATAATACAAAGCACGCTCGCATTCTGATGGTATAAACATTAGAGAATCGGATACTTCCAACAACTCCCAATAAGTCATATTGGTATCGAAGAGGCTTACCGCGCGATCTACAGCGGCTACGAGTTCCGAAGAGGGTATTTCCGTATACATCCCACGCTCGACGATGAAAACGCCATTGTCGCCTATGCTAATTTTCCACCCTCTGAACCAAGGGAAAATAGTTATTATCGCCACGTTGGTAGCCACGCATCCCGAACATCGGTTAACGTTGTCTATACCTCCAGACACTATTTTCGGATATTGGGAAAATAATGATCTCACGGTCGAGGCATCGAGATAGCCCGAACAACCGCCGACTCCCGTGCTTTGTATAGATCGTTGCGCGCTATTTATTTGTAGGTTACATTCCAATATTTCGGGAACGGATGCGTTTATATTTTGTAGCTCGAAAAATGTAGCAGAGCCCAAACTATCAAGAAGTTGGCCTATTATCATCGTGGTTTGATCTTCCGTTTCCAGCTGCGAGAACTGGTCTCGGGCTTCATCTAAATTACGGGCTAGTCCTGGGAATTCATCCTTGAGCGTGTTATTCAATCCGTTCAAGGAATTCGATAACGAGAGGGCTACTGAATAATTTTGATAATCGAGTGCGAGTCTTCTACTCAATGCGTATATGAGCATTCTCAGAGAAGTTAGACCACCATCTCTATAAATGGAGATCAGTTCTGTCGCTGGTATACCCAAGGCAGCCGATATCAAAGTAAGGGTCTCGTTTTCCAAATCGACGGGAGAAGAATTTGTATCGTTAGAAACCACCCAACCCACCGGGGAATTTTCGCAATTGATCTCATCTTGAGGTGGAGCTATAACTTCACAATTCGCGCGAGGTTCGTCGTCGAGTTCTGAAATTATTCCAAATAACTTCAGGTTGTGTACGGCGCTTGATAATTTGAAAATGCAACCAAGTTTACGCCACAATTCGAAGTTGTGTAATACTTCTTCTACGGTGCTCGATTCGAATGCCGCATCCACGGTCGTCAGTACCGAACTGGTCAAATCCCCATCGTCGAGATAGGCTGCATTGTTCAACATCACTAAAGTTCTAAACACCGATTCGTCCGATAGCGAAATGTTTACCCATGGTAATATCGAAGAAGCGTCTAAAGTCATAATGATTCGAATAAATCACTCATTACTCGATTCTCTTGATTAGTCGTATTATAATGCGTCACAGTGGTGTATTCGCTTCGGTGTCTCATAAAACGACGCAATTCTGAAGGCGGTAACCGCGTAATGAGTATTGAACCCATAATTTTTCGTATTGATTGAATCCCTAAGGTTCCGACGGGCGCGCCTTGCGGCAATTTCCTAGCCGCCCATGCTCTCAGCGTTTGATTTATGGTAGATCTTTGGTAGGCAATCAATTTGTTTCCGCGTTTCGGAAATAGTCTTTGTATGTGTGGAAGAACTGAATCGAATATGGCTCGATTTACCAACACGATTATTGACCTCGCTCTCTTTTTTGTTTTTATGGGAATGGGTCTTCCCATCTGCAATAGCGGCAAGTGTTCCTTGTGCAATCTTAGTATCTCCGATCCGCGCAAGCTGGTACTCAGAACCAATGCAATCACCAAGCAAACGGCTACTTCGGGCGTTTGGCTTCGAGCAGTTTTTAATATCGAACCAGATTCTAAAACTATACTTCGGATCGCATTCTCCTGATCATCGTTAAGGTACGTTGAACGAGATGCATTCAAAGACGCAAAATCTTCTTCGCTAAAAATTTTGTTCCCAGAAATTTTATTCAATGCATAACCTAATCTAATCGCTGTAGACCTAGAAAATTTACCGTTGGTAAGACGAGCGAGAATCACCCCTGCGTTTCCTTCGGGATCATTTACAAACGCATCCAAATCATTTGAGAATATCTTTTTCAGATAAGCATTGGTGGCGGTCGTGAATTCGTTAGGAAATGCTAAATCTTTAAAACATTCTCGGCTCATCTCTAAAAATCTATGATGAGATTTACGTTCAGTGGAATACAAGCCAAGTACAATGTTCTTTCTTATTCTCTATCTAGTTATCGTTGGGGAAGCCCATTTTACGGAGGTGCCCTGTACGGAATATGGGGAGGTTTTGGTATGCAGCGGAACGGAGGGTCTTCACAATCAATTTGGATGCTCCTTCAAGTCGCTAAGAACCAAATCCGTTGACGCAGAATTTGCACACATAAATGACTTGGTTATAGCGTTTCACTCTTGTTATCCCAGGACACATACAATTTCCCTTTCTGGAAACAGCATCAAAAAAATTACCGCAGAAATCTTCGCCAACTCTTCTAGTTTGACCAAAGTAATTTTGTCATACAACCCACTGGATCACATCGATAAAGATAGCTTTTTGGGTACAAACTTGGAGTACCTGGATGTATCTTTTACTCAACTTGCGACCAAATCTCGTGAACCCCTATTGCTGGGAAGAGGATACTTGAAGATTCTGTACGCCACCCGCACAAGCATCGCGACCGATCTGGAAGCGCTGCGTATAATGCGATGTGAAGGGAGAATTCACTTCACCAATGAAGAAGACGACGTTGAACAACACGAAATGATAGACTGCTTAAATGGCCTGGTTAGTAAAGCCGCAATTCCGGGCGAGTGCCTGTGGTCAACAAACGGGCAACCTACTTGCTACGATCAGAGTTATATTCCGTGCGTCGGTCGTTCTACTCAAGAATTGACACTAACTTCCAATATGCTAGAAGATCTTTCGCCAAACGATTTAGGCTGCTATCCGAATTTGAAGAAATTGCGTATCCCGAGTGGCCAAGTGAAATCCATCGGCTCTGCAACATTCAATAATAATCTTCTATTAACCGAGCTGGATCTGTCATACAACCCAGTAACCGATATTGATGCGGATGTATTTGTGCATCTTCCAATGCTAAAAATTCTGATTTTGCGCGGAACCAAATTATCAGAGTTGAATATAAAATCATCCAGCCTCGAAAAATTAGACATAAGCAAAACCAGAATTCGCGAACCGGACGATGTTTCATTAAAGCTATTACCTTCATTGACACATTTAGATATTTCGGAGAACCAACTGACTCGATTAGGCCCAATTCCCGACTTGTCCAAATTAGTTTTTCTTTACGCTTGCCATAATCGGTTTTCGGATTGTTGCGGAAGAAATAAAAGGCACTGCGGGAGTGGACTTGTTTTGAATATAAATGAAGCGTATATATGTTGCGGCGAACAAGCGGACTGTGATGAGCCGCTAACGGAATGGGACGAATTTGTATGTATTTTATTTCTTATCGCATCAATTGTTTGCACGTTGGTATTTTTGTTCAGATATTCCACCACAGAAAGATATAGCAAAATAAAAAAATAACATTAAAGCAATTTTTTATGTGCTATACCGAATCGATTGGATCAACACTTGGATGTTGGAAATTTGATTGGAGAGGTGTTGGAGCGTGGTGTACGTTCTCCGTATTCAATTTGTAATGACTTGGATGATTTTATAATAAACTATTTTTTGTTCTCTATTCTATTGAATTTGTCGACGTTTGTGCACCATGCGCGAACGCAAATTCATGAATTTGCGATTGTGCACGGTACACGAACGCAAATTCACGAATTTGCGATTGTGCACGGTACACGAACGCAAATTCACGAATTTGCGATTGTGCACGGTACACGAACGCAAATTTACGAATTTGCGAATTTACAAGATGTACGAACGCAAATTTACGAATTTGCGATTGTGCACGGTGCACGAACGCAAATTCATGAATTTGCGAATTTACAAGATGTACGAACGCAAATTTACGAATTTGCGATTGTGCACGGTGCACGAACGCAAATTCATGAATTTGCGAATTTACAAGATGTACGAACGCAAATTTACGAATTTGCGATTGTGCACGGTGCACGAACGCAAATTCATGAATTTGCGAATTTACAAGATGTACGAACGCAAATTCGTGAATTTGCGATTCTACATCATGTACGAACGCAAATTCACGAATTTGCGATTGTGCACGATGCACAAACACAAATTCATGAATTTGCGAATTTACAAGATGTACGAACGCAAATTCATGAATTTGCGATTCTACATGATACCAAAATAAAAAAATAACATTAAAGCAATTTTTTATGTGCTATAGCGAATCGATTACCCAAAGCGCCCGAGGCCAGGTTCGTCGGCCCAAGATACTCATCTTGGGTAGATCCTATGGTATTTAAATCCAATGAAACAGTACCACATTTATTTCCAAAATTAGTCAAAGCCGTTCCCAAGCAAGGGGGAAGATTGTTGATGGCCAAATAATCCGAGTTAACAGTAAAGCAATCGTAAGGTTGTTGACTCTTTCCTTCTAGCGTCTCGCGAAAGCAACTCGTACAAGTACTTTTCACATCCGAAGAGTTTAAATTTTTGACGCGCGTAACAGCGGAATCGCCGCAATCACAACTCCATCCGGTAGCGCTGACATTTGCACCCACTGTACGATGAGCTCTGTAGATTGTGTTCGTGCAAGGATCCCGTAATGGATGAAACCTATTCAGTGGGTGTGGCAACCACGCATTTCCATCTTGATCGTCTCCAAATTTGCATCTGAATCGGTACTGACCATCTGCAAGTAATTCATCCTCGTTAGTCATCTCCACAGTACTAGGGTCTACCGCTTCGTTTCGATTATAATCCCATAATACCCCGCCTGTATCGTATGCAGCATCGGAACATGCAACAATCCTATCACCCGTCGATCCACCAAATAAATTAGGATACTTTGTACGACACGTGGTTCCCGAGAGTGTTGCTACCACGTAGGTAGTCCTAAGGTTACAATTTGGTGGATTTATTATGCACCAAACTCCCGAGGTGAGTCTAGTTCCTCTGTGATAATATTCGTCGGCATCGCTGATTTGTACGACCGTACCATTTGACCCACAAGCAGTCTTACAGGTTAATTCTAGAGCAGGAGTATATTCTTGCGCCAGCCACACCGCAGAGTCTTGGCATTTTTGGACATTTTGAACGTCGGCATTGTTAGTTTCCAGAGTTACAGAGGGTAGATTTTGTAACGCATTCGCATTTATCAGTTTGGATAGCTCTTCATCTGCCAATGCCGCATCTAATTTGGATACGTAGGCCGTGTATGAAGTGAGATCGACGCGTGGTAGAGATATCATAATTATTAACACTATACACAAAATGGCAGACAATATTGTCACACCCCACGACACCGGCCATCCCGACATTATACCTGACGATGTGACTGATGCCTACATCCGAGAATTAATGATAGCTTATGTAAAACGTGACAAGTACGCTATGTCTTTCTTGAAAAATAAAAGTAAAGTTGACATAAATGAAGTAATTAATTTTCATCAAGTTTCTACAGCTGCCGCACCAACAGTCACCTTGATACGCATTGGTAAAAACATCGTGAAGGGTTCCTTGAAAATGGCCAAAGGAAAATTCATTAAACAATTCCCAGTATTAGACTACCTGAAGCCCGAAAATATCGACACGCAAGTTTCCGAAAGTGAGTACATGGCAATTCTTAATTCGTCGAAAAATAAAAGTAAAAAACCCGCAAATTTGTGGGTGACTGTGGGAATGAACATGCTGATGCAGTTGTTTAGCGATTCTATAGGTGCTCTGGCCACATCAGTGGAAGAGAGTAAGAAAGAATCTGAATTTGAAATCGATTATTCGTCATTAAATCCGCAACAACAACAGATCTCCGACTCTGTCCCACCTTCAGCGGACCCACCCTCAATCGTTGCCTTTGAACCCGAACAACCAAACGAAATAACTCTGGCCCAAGTTGAAAACACCTACACCCCCCCCTCCGAAGAGACATTACGTGATCTTTTGAAGACTAAGAAATGGGAAGATTTGCCAGTAGTAGATCCTTATTCCCTTCTGAAAATCAAAAATGCTGCTGATGAGGCAGTCGTAAGTGAGGGAGAACCCGAACGCAAACCCTCGGATGAAGAATCATCATCCTCGTCCATTTCGGCATTTTCTGATCTGGAAGATGAAATGGAAAGAGGGGTTCCGGATGGGGATAAAGAACGTGTGTCTGACGTTGATGCTGGCACGAAAAATGTTGTACCAGAAATTCAATTTGGGAAAAAGCGTAAACGTCGCTATAAGCCGGATATGGTTGGTGTGTGACGAAAAAAATCAAGCAAATAGACAACACACCCGATGATATTTCATAAATATACATTATTACAGGACGTGAAATTATTAACTCGAAAGTAAACTACGATCATGCATTTATTCACCATTACGGCAGCTGCGACCACGGCAATGATGCTATTTGCCGCACTTGCCCAGGAATCAGTAGTAATATCGTGCACCGAATGGAACGGAAGAAATGCATACTATTGCATTGAAGGAGAATTCGACAACATTTCTGGGGATTCGATATCACAATGGTTTAAATCCCATGGTGGGCAAAAAATATCTCTTTTACCCATCAGACTACTGGATCCTGAATCTAAAGATGATTTAACTATAAATTTATTGTTTGATGAACCATATTTGGTGAATTACATGGGATGTGGAGGTGTTAAAATTAGATATCCAGTAAACATATCAAAAAGTTATCACCTCGATTGTGACTCGTGCGTAAAATATACTAGTTTTGTACCCACAATCTGCTGTGGTCTGTGCGTTTGCCTCAAGGATGGGAAAATAACGTTTGCCAATAGAGATAAATCAATTTTTATTTAAACCCAATACAATCAACTTAAACTAAATCCATCAACTACAACCTCGTGAGGACCGAATCCTCCAACCAAGCTGCGCTGCATGATTACTCTGACATCCCTCTCGTTGTCCAGCGAGTAAACGTGTCGTCGCTTTAGTCCAGAAAATTTTTGATGCAAATGTTCGTCGATGGGACAGCATATGCCCTCGGCTTCGAAGCTCAGACGCCTGTCGTAATCGGTGGCTGGTTCCAAATCGTCCGCCATTCGCCTGAGGGTGCGTTGCGGATCTGCGCCGCTCAACGCCTCGATTGGCGTTGTCCAATTCCCCCGTCGCTTCAAATTGTCGACGTTCATCAAGAGGGTCGCTAATGTAACGTACACCACCAAGCTTTGAGCGTCGGTCTTTGTCTCTATGGACAAATCGTTCGTGTTCTGCATGTAGCAGAAATAGAAGGCCAAGATGTTAGAAAAGCTGGTGGGTTTGTCGCAAATCTTTTTGATTTCTTTACAATCCGAACAAAAAACAATTCTTTCCACATGATCGTCGTTTTGCAAATGATGAAGTATACTTCGCCATTTGGGATTCTTCACGTACACCTCAACGATGCTTTCCGATAACCAAACATGTGCAGCCACATCGGACACCAGTCTCATACCGCTCACGATTCGGTCGTCCCTCTTTTTTTTCGACACTATTCGAACCCACTTTGGATCTTTTGCTTTCGAATATAAAATATCAGCTTGAAGTTGCGGCGTGAATGGTACGTCAAACGTTTCTTCCTTGGTTCGTAGACGTTTGACATTCAAAACAGCTTGCGATTTTTCGCTTTGAAGCCTCACGCTGCAATGTACGCCGAGTGGATGAACATCGGCGTTCTCCAGATTATTTTTGGACGACATCAATACACGAACAGCAGACACATTTCCACATTCCCCGAGACCCGCACTCGTCGGTTGCCAATTGAACCAGGAATCGGAATGATACGACATTGCCCAAGTCAATTCGCGGCAAGATGTTGGAAAGTTGCTCCCAGGCCCCGCGACCAGTCGATCGTACCACCGTTGAAGAGTTTGCATTCGCTCCAAGTTAGTGTTATTTTTCTTCACCGTCTCGGTCTTCTTCTTCTCGAAGTTCTGGATGGCCGTATCCATCGGGGCCGAAAAATAAAAGTGGTTTCTTGGCCGGTGGCGGATGATGTGTTTCGTCGTCTGGTTGCACCACTTTCAAGGCGTTAAGATTTGGCACCAAAATAGCAATATCCGTTTCTTGTACAAAATTAAAAGTGAATCTGTATCGCACGGCAGAGTATATACCGATGTGTAGTTTCCAATCTAAATTATACAATGAGCTGTAGCCACGCCTTGCCGCATCGAGTAGAATCAAATGCTTGATGACTGCACCCAATTCCGGTTTCGGCAATCCCAGTATGTAGATTGGGATGGGTACGGTATGATCTGCCTGCATCTTGTATCTAAATACACGCAGGTTCCTTAATAATATTAAGTAAAAACGCTTCCCCCACCTTGTGCGGCTTGGACACTACGACTTCGCGAACTTTGTACCAATCTTAAGACGACGGCCAATACGATCGCGACCACTATTATCACCGCAGCCCAAATGGCTATGGTTCTGATAGATCCGGAACCGCCCGAAGCTCCAGATAAGCTTCCCGTTATCGAATCTAGGACAGATGTGCCGGCTGCCGTGGCAGCCTCGACCAAGGTGTCGGCGATGGTGGAGTTTGTAACACATTGAATGGTATAATTTGCCGCGAGGCCCTCGGCCGCACAATATTCCGGTGTGCCCAGTCCGGCGGAGGGGTCGCAACCCACGCACCCCGATGTTTTATTTGCCAACGTACAAAGGTCCGTAGAAAAATCGGAGGCGGTCAAGGAGTTGGCCAAGGAATTTAGGTCGCTCAATTGTTGTCCGGTCAAGGATAGTGGATTCGTGTTTGAATCTGTTAGAGTCACACCGACTTCGGTTGTGATTCGCGTCGCGAGCGCCGTGTTAGTCAAAGATTGCCTACCGGCCAAATACGCGTTATAGCCAAGCGTGCCTAAGATTGCAGACGCGCACGCGGTTACGCCGGTGGACAGATCCGTACTACCGCACGATCTGCCGGTAATTTTACATGCTGTGGTTTTGTTATTAACCGTTTGGACTAGATAGCATCCGTTTCTTGACTTTGTGGCAGCATTCAGTTGGTCCCACAATGTCGCCGCGACCACCACGCCAAAGCCTACAAATACTCCGGTGACCACTGCACCTTTGGATGCTTCGACTATTTTGGTCCAAGCGTTCTCAACTTTTGCCTTGCCCGCCGGCGTCAAGGATGCTTCCAGTTCCGCTCCGGTGGTTCTGGCCGGTATCGCCACATCTGGATTTGCTGTGCGAGCGCTGCTCGCGCGCGTTTGTATCGAGTCTACGAAAATATCGGGGGTTTGGTTGCGAATCAGAGATTTGAAGCTCGACTCTTGGGCCGCGCTTAGCGTGTTGCTCACACGCATGCCTGATAAGGCATTTCTTAAGTTACCACGACGTATTTCACGTTCTACAGATCGAGTGGGGACCCCATTTACAGTCACCACGCCCAAAGTATCGATGTAGGGAAGTGCGCGAAATGCACCGTCTACGGTGCTCAAGGAGCTATTCACCAAGCGTAGGTCACTAATCGCCCCGCCTACGTTTGCGGTTGCGTGACTGGCTTTTCTCCATTTCGCAAGAAGATCCATAACTTTCTTGGTTCGAGAGTCGGAGCTTTGCCGCTATTGAATGGTTTAATCAAAAATGCCAAAAGAACGTACAAAAACAGACAAGATAAGAACCCTATCCCTAGCATTCTGATACACGCAATATTCGCATCAAATTATTTGCTTTTTGTCGCTTGTCATGATACGGGTCGATATATGGGCTATCATCATAGTCGTGGTTTGCATTGCAATTATATACTATTCGGCCAAGCTGTTGGGTGCACCCCAATTGCCGGCCAACCGCGCAGTCCAACTGTTCAATGCTCTCCCCAACAAATCCGGAGAAGATGTTTCAGCCTTCACCGCCGGTCGCGTTTCCGCAGAGGGTTCGTTCATCGTTTATCGTAGAAACAACGAGAGTGGCGCTTATGAGAAAGCCATCGAAAAGTCTCCCGTTAATTTGGACGGAACCGAGTACAGTGCGGGTGATCATGGGTTTCTTGAATCTGAAAATGAACAAGGATTCCGTTTACGAGGTATCGAACCTTCAATTCTTTGTCCCGATCAATGGAGGTGGAATACGCAAACTCAAAGATGCGAGGTTGTAGGACTGTGCGAAGGAAAAGCCAGCGGGACAATCGCCGGTCTCAACCGGTATAATTTTGACCAAATATTCAATAGATCCACCGTCACATCAAAGTTCCACCCGAGAGTCTACGCGATTTGTGATGGTAATGGTGGAATTTCGAAATTAGATTATTGTACGGGATATTCGATTTTCGATGAGTCGAAAGATGGAACGCTGTATTCCAGCGGACAGAACCCTTGCCTGACATACGACCGATGTGAAGACCTGGTAGCGGGGAGCACATTTCAAGGGGCAGCCCAAAATTCTAACCAATACTACCAGTGTGAGGATGGTGTAAGCGTAGCCAAGACTTGTCCGGATGGGTTGGTCTTCGATACCTCTGTTGGAGGTTGTCTGACGGTCGATCCTTGTCTCGGATTGGCTGATGGAACTCAAATTTCCTACGATTCCACATCCTTCGTTACCTGCAGCGGCGGTAGGTCTGTCCGCACATCTTGTGTAAACGGAACGACTGTTGGCACCTCCGGCACCGTGGAATGTGTTACATCGGCTTGCGTTGATACCCCTCGATTAACCACCTCCAACTCCAGCCGTTGGTTCACTTACAACGACGGCGGTGTTTATTGTGTTTCCAATCAACCTTCCACGGTAAACTGCGGAAGCGCAAATGTGGAATCAATAAGTCACCCCAACGACTCGATGCTTACACACAAGGCCTCGAATCATTTTTACGATGAAACTATAACTAGGTGGAACTCTATTGCTACCATCAGCAACGGGACCATAACATGCACCGAGATTACAAGTATATCGGATCAACCCGAACCCTCAGACAAGACGGTGTACGCTTCTTATGCTGATTTTGTACAACAAGAATCGTGGAACTTTTGGGATGACCGGATAGCAGAATCCGCGCCGATATATTATAATTACTTTGGTCAGATTTTATACTTGGAGAGCGACAACGGCGTAGCCACAACAATCGGAAACGCATCTAATTATATGCCTCTCCTCAGTAGTTCATCTACCCCGATTACATTTACATCCTCACAGGCTTATGAATCGACCGTCGATAGCATTCTTGGCGTTTTAGACGTCACGGTACGAATAGGCGACTACGAATCGCTCGACGACGCAGACGAGAAATTACTTTGCTGCTATTGCTACGCAATTAAATCCGTCAATGACAACGTATCTAGGATGTTGGTTTCATCTAAAGATGGGTTACAATTTCTAATTTTCGATGTTCCTTCGTCGTTGTTATATAATCCGCTATTGATGCAAATCGGGTATTATGTTGAGCGTAGTGACATACCCTACAATTCCTGGCCATCTGCCTCCAATGCCGTTATTCCCGAAGAAACGGGACTATACGCTAGAGGAACCACTATAACCGGGGACAAAAGGATAGTGGAGGGAAGCAGCTTGGTAACAGAACACTGGGTCTCGTTATTACAGGTACCAGCTAGCCAATCGCTGGTCGGCAACATAGCCCTCGTCGGGACAATTGCTCGGACCACTTGGGACGTGGCATCCGCGTCTGCAACTTGGGCGACGGCAGAAGCGTCGACCGAATTTAACGCAACCGCGTCTGATTTGGATCCCGTCACTTTATCAGAATGGAAGATATACTCTTGAACGGAGGAAGATTGGCACCCAAGAATCGGGAAGAAATAGTACGAATATTTAACGAGGCGCTGCCGATGTTATTGAAACTCCTATGGTGGCCGCTGCCTCCGAGATTACGGCAAATCGAAGAACAGGTGGATTATCGCGGATTGGTCATTAGATTCTCGTGCGGCATATTGAAGCTTCCGTATAATAACAAAACCCCCGTGTCAGAATACGCGGCTGCCGAAACGCTCAAAGTCACAAAACACGTGGGTAGTGCAGACTTGTGGAATCATAGATTATGGAATTGGCTTCATGCTTCATCGATATTAATCACTAACAGAACTCAAACCATTCAATTTGCATCGGTGATGCAAAACTTGCATTTTATTCTGCCCTGTCCCACTTGTTATGTGAATTACTTGAATCATGACATTTCTAGTATTGTTATAGAAAGATTGTTGGATGGAAAAGATCCGGCTTTAATTCTATTCAATCTCCACAATATTGTAAACGTTTCCAAGGCAATACCCACCCCACCATTTTCACTGGAAGCATTCATAAAAAAATACGATCTTTATGTCGTCTCAAATAGATGAAACAGCAGCCGAAGTTCGGTCTCAAAAGAATCACGATGAGTTGTATCTCGAGTATTTAAATCGAACATTTGGTTCAACCAGCATGCTAGTTATTGGCTTTGTGATAGCTGTATTTACAACATTATTTTTGCTTTATGTGTCAATTGTCGGTACTGCAATGTTCGCAACGAACGGAAGACAAACCAAGAAGACCAGTTCCCGCAGCATTGGAGGAGTAAATGGTACCGTTATAATCAATCCAGCACATTGACATAGGGCTGCACGTCTACACCGAGGGCGTGTGCAGAATTTAGTATTTCCTCTTGTAGCAGCAACATTGCGCTCACGATTTGCGTCATCGAGGGGCCGATGAGTTCAATATTCACCGGGCTGGGCGTGTAATTGTATGACATGTAATCATTATTTTGAGCCAATTTCCATTGTTGTTCAGACAGGTTGCACACGTCCACGTAGTTTGTAAAATCTAATTTTTTATCATCTACCCAATCCGAAGTTACAGAAACTGTCGCATTAGATAGCTGGAACGCCGACGTCGCACTGTTGATTTTTATACAAAGTTTTAGTAGGGTTAATATGCGACTCCGCAGCGTATCACCATTTACCGTCGGGTACGGAGTTGCAATCGTTGTAAAGTAAGATTTTAGCATTTCATCCATTTCTATTAATGTGGTTTTGTTGTGTTCTTCTGCGTAGGCCGAAAAGACAGTACTATCGGAAAGACGGTGTATTACGCCCAAATCTCCGAAATTTGCGCCGCTCTTGTTTCCTATAGATATGATCAAGTCAATAAATGCCGGTTCGAAAAGTTTCGGATCCGTGTCGTAAAGTTTTTGAAGCAAAGGATTGAGCGTTTTATTATTAGCCGTCAATCTTTGATAGTTTGCTGCAGAACTCAATTCAGGTGAACATGGATCCATCTCGTAATTACACAGTCGCAAACGCTACTGATTCTACGCTTCCTCCTCTACCTCCAGATATTCTAGATGTAATCTCCGAATCCAAATGGGTCTGGTTCAGAGCCGTGTCTTACCGTTTCGATCCGCCAATAAGTGTGCGTACGCTTTACGAATTGACTCAAGAGGGAAATATTCTTGTTTTTGCCTATCGGGCATTCGTTGAGGAAATATATTCCCTATCCAGAACTGTTGTTTTATTTGGATTCGTGCCGGCAGTGGATTGGTCGTACCGCACATGGTTCGAATCTCATTATTGGACGTCCGCCGAAACCCTTCGAGAATGCCCGGATAGCACCATACAACGGTACGTACCCTTCAGACTACTCCTCACGTTGACACCCACCATCAGTTTTTGTTCCCTATGTGGAGAAAGTTTATTTTACACGGAACTTTATTGTGTGTGTCAAGCAGAAACTTTCTCGGAGGATTTAAAAATCGAAGTAGAAAAGCCGGCAGTTCAACTGCTATCCTTGCGAAAAATAGCCACAGAATTTACACCACCGCCGGAAGCCGAAAGAGGACCGAGTAAACGAATATCCAACCCCTTTAAACTCAAGCGGCGATCACGGAAACATTCTCAACAGGTCAACAAGGCGGCGTAGGCGGATAGATATTTCTTATTTTATGAGCGTCCCAAAAACAAGGTTGTTCATTCACTACCATCAGTGAAAACACCTCGCCCTCGCCACCCAGGTCCGAGCATTCGATAGCGATTCCGCGATCTCTAAAGCACCAGTTTCCCCAGCCCAATAACTTCATGTTGGACGCTAGTTCTCGACGCAAAGCCACCGTGTTGTAAAATAATTTTCTCGTAACGCGTTGGCTTTGGACCAGCGCTCCATCCAAGCGGTAGATGGGAGCTTCTGCTGTCACGATTAAATTCTGTGAAAAGAGCGCGTTCGATGTTGGCGTGTTACCGTCAAAATAATAAAATGTATAGTTATTTTTTCCGTCACCAAAAATCGTAGCTCGTCTTTGTAAAAAACTCTGAGAACGAAGGTGTTCGGGAACATTATTCTTGATGGGTGGGCCTATTATAGTGTGCGCATACCCGTCAAATGGTGTTTGTGCGGGAAAGTTGATAGAGTTTTCAAATATGAAAGAATTTATATAGTTGTTCGATAAGATTTGATAGTCACCAACTCTGGAACAACTCCAGATGGTCGCCATGTTTCTTAATACCACTGTTACGCTGATTCTACTCGTTATAGTGATAATCGTAATTTATCTCGCGTATAACCCCAGATGGCTTGTTCAGCGAGCTTTGAGTAGATGGCCCACTCCAGATATAGATCTATTAACGGGATACGAAAAAAATGCATTCACATTCCACAGCGAAACCCCCTCTTATTCAGGCCAATGTTCGTTATACGTTCCCGAAAACAAGTTGCTCGGTGACTTCGATACCATCATTCTTGATGTTCCGGGTGGCGCATTCGTGAAATCCAACCCCAGCCCGAGCATATACGAGCATCTTTCTGTCAAAATACCGATCCTGTCTGTGACTTATCCAACGCTCTTCAAATATAAACTCGAAGATATGATCACGTATCTGGACAATTTACTTACCGCAACAGAATCAACTTTTGACAAAAAAATTATCATCATCGCACAATCTGCAGGAGCGTACATTGCTGCGCTAACGCTCAAGAAAGGACATCAGAAAGTGGAAGCCTTCATCACTTTGTGCGGATACTTTGGTCCCTCCACCGTTACCAATCCCCTAATCAACGCCTTGACTAACACGTACCTCACGGGTTGGTCGGATAAGCCGCAAAATAACGTATCCGCACTTAGATCTGACCTACGGGTTTATATATACACGGGAACTAATGATTTCCTAAAATCATCTTCTTTGAAGTTTGGAGAGCTATGTTCGCCTATTAGTCTGAAACAGTTTCAGGGATCTCATTTATTTTTCTACGATCCAATTCAAGGATCGGAGTTGTACGACGATATTTCGACCGTCATAGCATCTATCACGGCGTCAGGTGTTGTTACTTCAGCTGTACCCAGCAAGACCCCGCGTCACCAAATCGTAGAATAATGGCGAGCACTCGGCGTGTGCGCGCTTTACTGTTGTCGCCGGTACCAACGTGAGGGAGTCTGTACATGTACAGTCGGTAATTTCGGGAAATTTGGTTAGATAATTTATCGTCACCGGCGTGGTGGTCTGATTGAGACACATTTTGTTCAGCGTTGACGAAATGGCAATTCCCGGGTCCACGGACTTGCAACTATATACATAGCGCCCAAATGCTACATCACCCTCTAGAAAAGCCAAAATTCCCTTTGCCGGATCGCAGGGATTGTTCGGTGAGGAAAATACCAAGTTTTGTTGACCGCAGACTCCGCGGACGCACGAGACCCCGGAAACATTTGAACAGGCTTGTGCACAATCCGCATCCGTCCAACAATATACCTGTTCTCTGTTACAGTTCCTGGTTGAGCGAGATGTTAGGGCACCAGTAATTGCACTTGCGATAGTGTTTTCTTTTCGATTGTCGTTAATGATTTCGTATTTTATTCGTAAAGTGATTATTACTAAAATAATGGCGAAAAATAACACTACACCAAACCACGCGTAATGCATTCTTTATCAATTTATGTGCTTACAACGACCGATGCTTAAGGCCGCTGTACATTTCATATTCATTTTGCAGAAATATAATAAGATTATGAGCACAACAAATATAATTAGACTCATCCTTATATGAAAGGTTACTATACTACACACAAGTGTGGCCACTACCAGCGTCGATACGATTACCTGAGAACTGACTGGAAACTTTCCGGATAACCATAGAGATAATGTTTCGCAATTAATGTAGGGATAGAACCACGCATTTTCCAAATGATAAGACGCTCTGACCAATTTCTTTTTACATTCGTCGCAGGTCGCAAAAAGGCCCGATATTCTATAATCTACCGTGTGACCCAGCTGGTGGTAGCAACCGCCCTTGTATCTGCCGGGGTGCAATTCTAAATCCATAGACGGAATTCGAAGAAAATAGTGTTGATAAACGTTATTGCTTTTTTTGAGCGTTCTAGCGCATATCTCTATCATGTCGATGTCAGCGTCATCGATATTTTTACCAGGCCTCACGGTTGTGCTTTGTGATTCTGAAGGGTTCCCGTCATGTTCTTCCATGCCTTCCGCCGAAGTTTTGGCCAATGAGTTTCCAATTATTAGTCTTGATCCTCAGGATATAATATCTCTGTCACAACTGAATATCGGACAATCCGTAGTTTTTTGTAAAGAGGACGTTAAAGTAGTTTATTTCGTAGCATACGATAAAATACAAATGCCCGCACCCTCTTTACTGAATATTGATTTGGTTATTATCATTCTTATTATAGCCCACAAAATAAAGAATTTGCAAACTACAATTGTTTTAGAAAATGATTATTCGTTCACTAGGATATACGAGAGAACATCGACGCGCATGTTGAGATACCGAAACCTCAAAACAGCTTTGGCAGCCAACCAGATTGATATGAATACGTTGACTTTGGTTTAAATGTTGACGATATCACGGGTGGCCACCGCATCTGCTTTAGACAATACTTTGGCATTTCCAGCTCAGGTAGATTGTGAGAATCACTCGATGGCGTCAGCCACCTCCACCAACTCCCCGAAAAATTCCGATTGCGATGACCTTATTGCGTGGCTTGAAACCGCTACAAAATTTCGTGACAATGTACAAAGACTGTTGCGTGATAAAATAAACGACACCAAGATGCAGTGGGAAAATTATGTAAGACAAGTTCCAACGTTCGCTGTTCCCGTAACGCCCGAGGCCTTCAAGTTGACCAATGGTCGATTCAGAGGTCAGATTAATAGATTGACTAGAAATAGTGAATATTTGGCAACCAGCATCAGAGATGGGGTTGAGTTGGGGGAAAGGGTTATATCTCTTTATGCGCGCACTGGTGAAAATAAAACGCAAAACGCACCAGCGGTAGGCGATGCCCAATTAAACGAGTTATTGAGAGCAAGAAGTTCGGAACGGCAACTAGATCGTGCCATACTCAGATTTAACACATTTTCGGGACAATTTTCGGAATTTTCAGACACGCTAAGAAATACCAAAGTTCTTTTATATCCGGGCTCAACAATCCCACCAACATACCTAGAATTCGATCCTTTCAGCAGCTCGAGAGCTGGGTCGACTGTAAATCCCGCTTTACTTCAGGCTGCCATTGACTCTGTCATAAAAAATAGCCCGGCGATTCGTCTTAATGAGAGGCCCGCCTTGAATTTACCACGGATAAGGGCGGCACCATTCGAGTTGGAGAGACGAAGACGATCTGTGGATGGTGAAGTTGAACCCCAAGCGGAAAGAGCACCGGACGTCAGAGAAGTAAACATGGAGAGAGAAGATTTGGGCATAGACGTTGCGCTATATACCAGGGTTGCAACATATCTTCTGGCACCTCTGCAAAATGCTGACATCAGACAACAGTTGGTTGAGAATTTCGTTGATACATTAAACAACACATCGGCTACTCGAGCGGAGCCTCTAATTTTGGCTGGCAAGATTGCTCCTAGAGAACCAAGCAGTGCGCTAAATCGTTACTTCTCGTGGAGTGCAGGTGGAAGAGCATACGAAATCCCCCTGCCAAACGAGGATGCTGTAAACGTAACATTATTTGAACAGTATTTACAGAGGCTTCTAAGTGAGGTCGGTGGGGCACCTTTCGGCACAATACTTCGAAGGGCAGAAGCAGAAGAGTCTGGGTAGACATATTTATTATTAATAAGCTTTAAATAACCGACTTAAATTCAATGAACAATTTAAATTCAATGAACAAATGGAACTTTTTCGTGAAATTTGAACAGTAAAGCAGCATCTTGTGTGCAAGCACTGTTTGGCGTTGTTGATAATCTGCCATTAACGTTTTTTATCACAAAGCACACCGGCTTTTGGTATGTATTAATTTTTTTAATAAATGTAGGCCCACCACACACTGTAGTGCGTTTCAAACTAGTATGCAGCCGTATAAATTTGCAATGTTGGTCGCTGAATACATCAATTATTTTATCTCCACTTTTTACGATTCCGTACACCTCCCGCGCGTTAAAATAGGTTTCTATAATTGTCCTGGCCGATTGCGTTGAATTCACCGCTTTCAAGCCGTCGATGAGGCGCACAAGATGTGATTCTTTGTCGAGAGACATGTTTCCTTCTCTGATTTGTTCGAAATGCAAAGCTTTTCTGTATGCGTTATACGGGAACTCGGATCCTTATCCCTGATGTCGTATCTTGATGATTTGAGAGATTAGCTTGTACCTTCGGGGAGATTTGTCGAATTCGAAGATGTTAAAATTAAGTAGCGATAAGAACACATTGAATTCATCGTTTCTTGTCCACGGGAATATCTGTCGTCTTTCTTTTTTTATGTCGTCCAGCCACGAGTTGAAGAGCGAGAACGAAGGTTTTGGCAGGTCACCCTTTACTATCTCCATCTCGAACGGCGAGTTTAGTGGGTGTTTGGCAAAAAATGACAGCATATCAAAAAATGTAGAAAAATCATGATCCGGGAAATCGGCAGGTATTGCGAGGACATTATTTTTTCTTACGTACTCTGGATATATTGCAGCAAACAGCCACAAATTCAATGTATTTTCTTCTGGCGGCGCCTCGGGGTGTAGGTCTTCGCCGGTGTTGGTAGTGTTGGGGCGTTTAATTTTCTTCGGACCCCATATGTCCATTAGCGTGCATTGGCGCTTCATCCTTAGCGAGAATCGACCAATCCACCTCTGTTTTTCCGATCGACCTCAGAAATTTGTTTGCCCTAACGAAATGGCCGCAGCCGGCAAAACCACCGCGTCGGTTGAGCGGTGAAGGATGAGCTGCTTTTAAAATTAAGTGCTTCTTGCTTGTCGAGCAAAGTGAAGACAACGCCGTCTGCGCCGCGCGGCCCCAAAACATGAACACGGTACCGTTGCTTTTCCTCACCACCTCCTTGATGATGTGTGAAACTATAGGTTCCCAGCCGATATGCCGATGCGAGTTAGGTTCACCCAATGCGCAGGTCGTTGTTAGATTAATCAATAAAACTCCCTGAACCGCCCAATTTTCGAGAGAATTATTATTCCGGTCAACTTGGAATTTAGATGATGCGACTTCTTCTAAAATTACACGCAGGCTCGCCGGTCGCTTGGCAGCGCGGCAGCTAAATGCCAGGCCATCAGCCACTCCCTCCCCGGGATACGGATCCTGCCCGACAATCACCACCTTTACATCTCGAGGGTCTCCGACGAGCTCGAGTGGTCGCCAAATGTCTTCTGCACGTGGTACCCAATTGGATAACGAGGCAAGTTTGGCGCATACGCCGTTCGCCAAACAGCGTGTATTGGAAGTTGGATCTATCCAATTGATTGGCGGATTTGGTATGTCACCGCCGTTGCCCTTGGATCTGGCTAGAATAAACTTTTTCATCGCGGAAATCACAATTTAATGCCTATGTTGTCTAGAGTGGAAAAAACCCCAACTACCGAGTTTGCAAAGAGAGAAAATGACAATAGGCCTACCAAAATAGCGGCAATGATGCATCCTATCCACACTCCCAGAACAAGGCAGGCACAAAAGACTCCCGCCATGATGAGCAAGGCCGTGGGCCCAGTTTTATAGAAAGTTAAACGTCTCGCGTGAACTTTCTCGAATTCATGCAATTCTTCGGGTGAATATAATTTCGTCCTTGGCGATCGTTTCGTCGAAGGAGGGTGCCGTTTCGTTCGAAATTTCATCCCCCTTGTCGATTCTGGTGCCATCGGCATTCACATCTAGCGATGACAAATATTCGTATATATAAGGCAACGTCTCGATGGAAGTAACTGCCAATTCCTGCTGCCCGAGTATCAGGTTGGCCAAGGTGAAGAAAGGCAACTCCACCTCCACCGAACCTAATTGTTGTTTTAAAGCGAATTCGGATTGCTCCACCAACTGAGGCAGCAAATTCTTTGGGATACTTGCTGTTGAACCCCAAGGGGTCCCAAAAAACCCAACACGAGATCAAAAATTGCAACGATGATCAATATCCACCCCACCACACTGGCGGCACCCCGCAACCAACTTTGCAGCGGCCCGCAGCGAATTTTGCGGCAATATTTGTTAAAGTTTTCACAACCGTGTTCGAGATGACCGTCAGCATCGAGCTACGCAGTACGTTGGTGAAGAGTGTATTGGACATCCCGACGAGCACCGTGCCTATCTTGGGTAATATCGTGTCGGCGGAAAAACTTCAACACCCGAACTAATATCGCCGCCACGGCATCGGGAAGCATGCTTGAGTCCCAGGTCCGCCAAAACCATCAACGGTTGTAAACTGATCTACAAGCCCCGTTGAGATACCCATCAAAATCTCTTCCGCAGACTGCTGTGATGCACGCGGTTGCCGCAAGTTAGAAAATGTCGTGTAGAGTTCCTTTGCTTCGGATCGTTCGGGGGACGTCAATACTAACGTCGTTTCGTCCAAAGATAAGTCGGGATCGGGTAGAATAAATGACGTATTGATATCCTCACTCCATCCTTTTACCGTCCATACATTATCTATGCTGGGAACGGGTCCCAGGTCTGGTTGAATAAACGTGGAACCAGTAACTAATTTTTGAATGCCAGCACGAACATATTTTATTATACTCTCACCGACCACAGCATTGGCTAAACGCATCCAGATGCTTGTTACACAATTTTTTTGCGCCGCGCTCCATTCGTCGAAAAACGAGTCACAGTATGATTTGTTATACTCGTAGATAATCCGGACGTGGTCAAGGGATTTCAGGACCTAGATTGAAGCCTACGGGTAAATCGTTCACTCGCGATTCGTATCGCTGTGAAGATCTATACAGGCGGGTGTTCCATCCACGAAGTTATGGACGGAAGTATGAATACATTTCCCGTTGCGGAATTTCGTATTCACCATTTGAGTTTTTGCTTCCCCATCGTTATATTCAACCTTTTTCGAGAGATTAAAAACATGCAGGTTGACACTGAAGTTGGAAATTATCAGCATCCCCGATCTGTAATACGAAGCTTCTTCCGTCACACCGCAAATACCGTCGGCTTTTGCAGATATTGCATGATATTTTATTACACGCAGTTTCGCCAATCTTAATTTTCACCTTTATGGCCCTTTGCGCAAAATTGTTCGGGTAGTAATAATCCGTAGTTCGGTCTGCTTGGCCCAATTGCCACCTCTAGGTGCGACGCTAAATGTGGAGCCTGCGGTGTGCAATTTTTTCAGAACCAACAACGACAAACGTTGATTGGCGTAAATATTTGCATAATTTCTGTCCGCCGTTGTATACATTATATCGCAAACGATCAACTCGCGGTTGCTAGAAATTAAGAACACTTAACAATGGCGCTTTCGGAAATCTCCAGGAAGTATACGCATCCCTTCTGGATATCAGATGCCGGTAAAGCGAAAACTCTCTAATGCAGAAAAATTTTGTACGGCAACAAGAATTGTGTGGTGAGATCCCAAATGGCCGTGTAAAGAAGTCGAGGAATTTTGCAACATCATAACACCGTTTATTTGATGTTACATTAACGAGGATTCCTTTCCTGTGTTGGTCACCTCTGGAATTTTCTTGGTTTGCATTCGTAAGAATGCGGGAAATTATTTGCATCAGATTCGCCTCTGGATGCTTTGGTGGAAATTGGATGCCCTCAAGAGATTGCCGAATCGGTCAACTTTGCTTTCCATTCCCTGCGCGCGGACCCGTTGCGGAATTTTTACAAGCTGGCCAAAAACCTGTCTCTACCATGGTCTCCCAATACTCTGGTATTGTTGGAGAAAAGACGTTTGGATATTGAGAAAGGTCAAATTAAAAATGAAATAGGAGAACGATTAGATCATTATTTTCCCATC
The DNA here is from genome assembly GCF_032445375.1 of Bacillus rossius redtenbacheri. Lineage (NCBI taxonomy): Eukaryota > Metazoa > Arthropoda > Insecta > Phasmatodea > Bacillidae > Bacillus > Bacillus rossius. The sequence continues at coordinate 12,017 of NW_026962552.1, read as the reverse complement.
GAACAACTCAGAGCGTTGATAGGATTCTTTGGCCGCGATGTGGTAAATCTCGACGATATTCCAAAATTCAACAACATTTTCGAAAACAGATTGCTACGCAGCGGTACAGTTCCTCAACTTGATGGCACCGCATGCACCGGAAAATCCACTGTGCTATCCCACGTCTCCGAGACGCTACGAAATTGGAATCCGGCTTGCGGGAAACATCGTCAAGACCACGCACATAGGCTCCTTTAAATCCAAAGATGTTAGTCAGACCATGTCACTGCAGTACCAATTAGTTTCGGCGTTGACGCAAGAAATCCAGAGTCCGGAAACGTGATGGATAGAAGCCTAGTGACGAATCTCGTATGGAGAATGATAATGAAATTATTCGCCGATCCATCCAAAGACCTCCAAGAAGCGGCACTCACCCAGATCCTGGAATTGTGTCCTCGTCTAATTGAATTACTCAGCCGGTGCCCAGTACATATTCTACTAGCTAGAGATGTGCGTCAAAACATCCAAATGATGCTTCGGCGAAACGAGGGGGAGAGACGCCCAACGTGCGAGAGAGTGGTGTTACTGTCGGGCTCAAAATATAATTTACGGAACCATAGCGTCTCTGTGCGGGATGGCCGATATATCTCGCGCCGCTCACCACACAAGACTTCCAGGAGTTGTGTGGAAAGATGATTTCTGTGGCTGCGACGAATGCCTGCTACGGGCAAGTCCCCCCGCGCCTTTGCGGATTACAAAAGTTTGTTCCACCACACGTCACAGACGACCTCTCGCTTTTGGCCCGAGCCAATTATTTGGGGAATGCTAAAGTAATTTTTTTTTGGCAATACGAAAAAGGGATGTATCCGCACCTGTAAATATTAGCCATAAAAATGTGTGAAGAGTTCGGCCAAATTCGAAATCTTCTCTTCTTTTACAATGGCATTTTGGCGGTTGGCGCCGGACTGCTTATATTTGCTGCGCTCTCCGGCAGGCTGTGGCTCACGGTTTTGATTCTGGTTGTTTTCGTATTGATCGGTGTAATTAACACGATAGATTGGAAATCTTTAACGAATTATCGGCACGGCTTTCATGTACGTTCAGGTTATCCGGTCAGAACTTCACTGTTGACAACACCATCGGAGAGAGAGGATGAGCTAAATGATGATGATCTAAACGACCCCGACTTCATAAATGACGACAGTGATTCATCGGTTAGTGGCGAATCGACGGCTAGCCGAAGTATCTGTAACCTCAGCTAATTCAAAGAATAAGAGTCCGAGTATTTCTAAAGAGAATCAAGGCTCTTCGACCAAAACGCGCAATCCGACAGGAAAATGAGCGGCGGTTGTTTGAGTAGGAAGAGAGTAATACTACTGACGATGGCAAAAATAGGCAATTTCTTGTCCGATGGAAAAAAAAATGAAAGTACGACGCATTCTTCAGAAGCACTTGCCGCCAGAGGGTACATAGGATAGAAGAACTGAAAACGGTTTGCTGAGATAGTGATGGACAAACTAAACGTACCGTGGATACTGACGGGAACAATTATTTCTCTTGTGACAACATCCTCTCAAAGCGCATTCGAATTATCGAAATGTCGTTGCCATTAGCTTATACCGATGAATAGCACGTTGTCTGATTTCGTTTACCGATGAATAGCACGTTGTCTGATTTCGTTTCGGAGTGCGCTCCGACCATTTACACGACCATCGTACTTTCGCTCATCGCCGTATTAGAGGCCTTGGCGATGTTTAGAACTTACATAAAAAAAATTGTAGGCCGGCGGGTCGGCTTCAATCTCCGAAATATGATTAATTTTTTTCTACTCGGGTACGAACGCAAATTCATGAATTTGCGATTCTATATCATGTACGAACGCAAATTCATGAATTTGCAATCTGGTAACGTGCACGAACGCAAATTCATGAATTTACGATTGTGCACGATGTACGAACGCAAATTCATGAATTTGCGATCAGGTAACGTGCACGAACGCAAATTCATGAATTTACGATTGTGCACGATGTACGAACGCAAATTCATGAATTTGCGATCAGGTAACGTGCACGAACGCAAATTCATGAATTTGCGATCTGGTAACGTGCACGAACGCAAATTCATGAATTTGCGATTGTGCACGATGTACGAACGCAAATTCATGAATTTGCGATTCTACATGATGTACGAACGCAAATTCATGAATTTGCAATCAGGTAAGATGGTCGCATACTTACATAAAAAATAGCCGACGGTCGGTTTCAATCTATTATTTTTTTTTCTTTCCCCAAAGATTTTACCCACGAGACAATGTTAATCTCCCTATATTGTAAATAAAATACAACGAGGAGCAATAGAACCAAGAATATTCCGAATATGCGCGTAATTAATGAAATTCGCATTACCACAAATAGTACAATCAATATAACTGCGGGGAAGACAAACATCGTGGGATAAACGCAATTTGTAATAGAAATACCGGCAAATAATCCAGCCTTCTTAACTTGGGTCGGGGGATTGCGCCTGGTGTCCGTGGAGGTGTCGCGCTACCGGCCCCCCCGCCAGCATCCCCACCGTCTGTTACCAGTTGAGCTCGCGATTGTTCCCTCGCTCGTAATGCGTTCAGCAACTGTACATATTCGTCGGTAGCGCCATCCGCAGTTGTTGTTGTTGCTGTTGTTGCTGCTGCTGCTGTGGTTGGTGGTGATGCTGTTACTGCTGCTGATGTTGGTGCTCTTTGCGACTCCATTCTGCACAGCTTTTAAGATTTCAAACCAATCGTGAATGAAAAAAATAAGTGTTTTACCGAGTTAATTTCCTAGGTAAAGATTCCAAATGATGCGCGAAACAAATCAGACGCTGGCTTCTCGCCATCTCTACGTATTTTGGAATGAGCTCCTGTATGGCCACCTCCTTTGAGTAACCCAATTTAATTAGTACTTTGTAGAATTGATCCTATTTGCTACGCACACCAAACTCTGCCTACTAGCTATCAACCACGCCTCTCTTGCAAATTTCATGGATTCAGGTACATTTGATCTTAGAAAAGATATCCAATCTGCTAGTTTAAAGTCATAATCAAAAAGGGGAGTTTGTACATATTTCAAAGCGCATTCCTTGCACCACCCCAAAAAGTCCTTGGCGTGCCAATAGACTCTATTTCTGCGCCTCTGTTCCGCCACGATGTCCGGACGTCCGTCCGGGGCCAGTTTCATTCGAAAATGCAAGCGTACACCCGAGGAAGCCATCGTAATAGAAGACGATTGGCTTAATATTCCCGAATACGAGGAGGGTATAGTCGCTTGGGTGTTCGTTGGGAGCGATTCACCGCCTTTCACTATCCCGAGCCATGTCAAGCTTTGGATAAAGACCAATAGATTCTTTTCTGCAGACGGATTTAGGCTCGGAGTGAGGACCATATACGAATCGCTAAATAAAGAAGCTATTCTCGTTGTTTACGACTTTGATCGATCGTTTGATTTACTTGAGAAAAAAAAAACTGTTCCAGAACGGGAAGCGCATGTTACAATGTTCAAGTCATTTACTATTTTAATCTTGGACACTTTACCGCACTCGAATGATTGATTAATACACCTAAACTCGTTTTTATATAGTCGATTCTGAGATGACTTATAAAATCGTTGTCGAAGCAAGAACACATCCATTCTTGCGAGCACGGCATCGCAATTAGCCTATATTGTGGGTGGAATTTCTCTATTTTATGAACTACACCATCGCAATGCTCTTCCCACACATCCATCATTCTTGTGCGACGGGGCGTGATTGTTTGTAAAGCGAAGTGCCTGAGACCGGGTTTTGGTGTAGGGATGTGCACGGGATCTGTAACTATCAAGAACGAGAGTGGGTCTGTACATACTTGGCATGTCCACTGGCAAAATGAGTTTGATGGGGCAACGCGAAACGCATCTTTTTATGACGCAGGAAACTCGGCCATTTTGGATAACCGCTTTCACGTGAATGCTTCTGTAACACATTTCTAAGCACACTACACCCTCTGTAACCCCATCGTACATTACTCTTCCGAATCCAAACTTGACATTAAATTTGCGGGTGAAACGATTTATTTTTGCGATACTGATGGAAATGGTCCATTTTATCTTATTACTTTCTTCTTTCTCATGCGAAAAGCATCGATAATAACTGAACGTCGCGAACGCCAGAATACACCAGCCTTCAACCCGCCCCTCGGTGGCTGCACGAAGGTATCGTAGTCGAAATCGAAGTTGTCCTTGGTATCATCAATGAGGGGCGCTGTATGTGAGAGCTACTACACCCAGGGAGTCGTTTAATGCGCGTAGTACGTGTGCTGAATGTTTGGGGCCACGACCATCACTCGGCTCATTGCCGCGAGTCATTATAACATCAAATTTGTATGGAAATGAGTTTTGAATAAACCATTTTGTAGTGGCATGGGTCCACAACACCGAGTAGTCAAAATATTTCGATACTGCGTGTAGTATTCCGGGTATCTCCTTAAATAGAATTTGCCCCTTTTCGTTCACCAGGGTATCATCATAATCCCAAACCACTACTGAGGGACGCACGAGGACTTCGAAATCTTCGTTGAATGATGGTTTTTAAACTTTCTACGAAAATGTTCGGATCATCTATCCTTATGGAATCGACAGTTTGATCAGATAGTTCCTGTGGGTACTGATGTACCGATCCCTATTGAAATTGAGTAATGCGACCAAAAGGAACGAGCACCCAAATCTTCCCCAAGTTTTGATATCTCTTACACTCTAGGCCCAACGCTTTCACTGCTACTATTACGGTTGTAACCCAATTGGGTGGAGTTTTGTGGCGCGGTGACGTACAAGCAGGTTCCTCTAGCCATGTCCCTTTCGTTTTGGTTGGGATTTTTGACATGTGTAATAGTTACTGTATTGACTTGTTATTACGCATTAATGTCATTGAATAAAGCGCAAGTCTATGCATCAAAATTATCACAGATGGCAAGCACAGCGCCGCGAACCGATACAGCTCTCAGACCATTCTCATTCGACATAAAGTTCGATCCTTTCCCAGTAACATTGTAATTACCAATCCCTACCAATGCACGGAAACCGATTTGAAACCATGCAAACTTGACGACGCATTATCTTGCGCCGGTTGTCAAAATCTGATTGCTCGGTGCACGCATTTTGAAACAGATGCTAAAATTGTCGTAGACGGTGAAGTGGTGGGCACTGTTCCAAAAAACGATACACTCAACGACGGGTATTGTTTGGCGACTACAAGCGTCGTGGACTCGTGCAACCCGTTCCACGGCGACCTCGCCATAGCGAAGGCCAACAAAGAAACGGAATTGAGCCAATTAATTTGCATCTGTAAGAATCCAGGAGCTATAGGGAAATACGACTCTTCTGGGAAACTGCTCCACGCCGTTCGTGTGCGACGGTAAAGTTGAAGATATAAATGTGCCGCTTTCTCAGATTCAAATGCGTTTGCGGAAGCGGTAGGGTGGCGGCCACCGCCGAGGTATCCCAACTTCCAATCTGCCAGGAGAGATTCCGTACAAACTCACGATTATACAAATCACCAATATCCCTCTGATGATTTCGTGGACATTGACAGGTTCAATGCCGACGTGCGGGCCAACGTGAGCGCTTCCAAATTGCGGAATCCATGCACCACATGTCTAATTTCTGGTAAGAGAGTTGACGGAGAATTGGTGGCACGTTTCGGATGGGGGGATTCAATGCCGATGTACTTCGCCGTCTTGCTTACCCATTCGACGATCGCCTGATGCCCGACTTTTACGCGGTGACATCGGCCCCGATGCCGTAATAAATCTCAAATGGAAAGTAATCAAGATGTTACCTCACATGAGTTCGTCCGATTGGCGAGAATTAACTGCAGTTATACTAAAGACCGACAATGCCGAATTTTCGAAACGATGGGGGTTGACAGAAGACGCTTACGAAATGAATTTGACCAAAAATCAAACAATGTGGCCTAGAATGTATTCAAATGATTTTCACGTCCGATATACCAGCGGTGTGTGGTGTGAAGGTTGCCACGTTCACTTACAACTGTTATGTTTCTCCAAACCTCGATCACGACTTGCCTATGACGAACGGATATTCGGTTCCCAACTTTTGGATCAATCGATTGCTCGGCAATTACAAATTAAGATATCTCGAATATGGTTATTGGTGGGGTTGCCATCGGGTCAGGTAATGTAAATTGGAATCACGCCAGAGACGTTCGTAACGCAGTAACTTTGAATAATCTTGACGTCGACCCATTTGAATTTCACCCAAGGCTTTGGGATTCCAACGTCATAAATAACAATTTAAGATTCTTATACTCGGCATTCATTTTAATCAATTCTGATGGAGAGAATCCCACTTCTAGCCATTTAAACAACACCACAGTGTATGCGCAAAATGACAATGATTATACTAGTTGGAAAAGCGCTTCACTTAAGCTTAATCCTTAATAAACACACGAACGCGGCGAAATGTAAACATTGTAAAATGCACGAACGCATTTGCGATCAGGTAACATGTACGAACGCAAATTCACGAAATTTGCGATTGCGCACGATGTACGAACGCAAATTCATGAATTTGCGATTGTGCACGATGTACGAACGCAAATTCATGAATTTGCGATCAGGGTAACATGTACGAACGCAAATTCACGAATTTGCGATTGTGCACGATGTACGAACGCAAATTCATGAATTTGCGATCAGGTAACATGTACGAACGCAAATTCACGAATTTGCTATTTTACATGATGTACGAACGCAAATTCACGAATTTGCGATTTTACATGATGTACGAACGCAAATTCACGAATTTGCGGATTGTGCACGGTGCACGAACGCAAACTGCGCTCACCGCATTGCGTTGTGCTATACACAACTACCTTCCTCAAGAGCCGAAGATTAATGCGGTGGGAAAAGGAGATGATGAAGAAGGATCTGAAATGCATCCCGAAATCGTTCTGGTGTGGGCTGTGATTGTGGCAAAATTTGCTGGTAATATTCTCTGTTTTAGTTCAAACGTACCAAACTCGAAGTAATTGGAGTGGAAACGCCATAAATAACGCTTCTTATTACTCTAGATTCGCGCCTTGTTATTTCGAAGTTTATGACAAAAGTATCGATGCCAAATGCGACCGTTTGATAAACGTTCGGCCGTTCGGTTGGTGGATATGGGCCAAGAGCGGCATGGTGATAGTTTTAAACCAATCTACAGAGGCGTGTCCCGTAGGCTTTACACCAGCAGTCTTAGTGCCAAAGTCAAACCCGGAAATAAGACGAATGCATTTCGAGCAACCTGCGTTAATATGACTCTAACAGATATTTTAGATTCATACCGCGATGTTAAAGCTGTCAAGGTACAATATAACATAGAAGATCTACAATCTCAAACTGGTAAATTCACGATACTGGACGCGTTGAATTTTCTATTCCAACACTATATTACCCAAGATAGCGAATCGGACGTCGAAGAACTTCGGACTTGATACAGATCCAAACCACGCAATACCGCCTCGTGAACCAATGTGGAGCCGCCAACTCGAATCCGCTACTTGCACGAAATTTCCATAAAGCAATTGATTACGCACTACCACCGTCCGTACTGCGATCCTTGATAGCTTCTACGACAAAAGCTCTCCGAAAAATAATGGATATCAAAGTAATTGGTGTCTTACGGTCTACGACCCCATCAGGCCCTCACCCTTGTCCAATATTCAGAAGCACATATCAGTCGGCTGGCGTTGACATCGGGGCATGCGTGACCATCAATTGTGGAAAGGACAGAGTTCATCTCGTACCGACCAACCTGAAAATAATAGGACTCGATAAAAATCAAGCTGCCATGAATTTTCCCAAAAGTTTCCGGTGTAGGACGAATTCCGATATTATAACCGGCGTTATAGATGCAGACTACGATGGTGCCATCTCAATACGGATACGAGCCTACAAAGACGTGACGATCAAAGCCGGAATCCCCATTGCCCAAAATTGTCGTCCTCAACTACGATAACCCCTACGTGGGACTTTTGAAGAGAGGAAAGCGTGGATTGGGACAAGCAACAGCAAATGTTCTCGCTAGCGGAATACAATAATGTATAAAATATACCAACCATCTATTTTATGAAGAACACACAAAGATGTGGCCGTGTGACAAATTTTTGTTTTGGGCCTTTGCCTTCTATCTCTTGATTTCAACCTCCGTTACAATTACATCGATGGTGTTGCAAGATCAAGATTTTGTTAGAATAATGGTAATTGTCAGCGGTGTGACCATCAACTTGGGAACACTTATCCAGGTGGTAACAATGTGGCTCAAAAGAGACATCAACCTGTCACATCTTTATATTACGGGCTTGGTTATCGGATGTTGTCAACTTCTCTCTCTTCAAGTCTTTATTCTGGTAAATTCTCCTGATGGAGACACAATGACCAGCACCGTAATTTCCACAGCGTGTAGTCTTGCGTGCGCAGCATTGCTGTTATTGACGTTAACATGTCAAAGACGAAAGGGAAGAAAAGAAAAATGTCTCATTTTCGTGGGAGGGAACGAGTGGTATAGGCAAGACGACGGTATCCGATAGCCAGCATAGACTTCACCAGAATGTGTCAAATATTCCCCGCGTATAAAGACAAGGAATCCAGTACGGCGTTTGCCAGCGCATATACTCTAGATACGATGCTACTACTAATCGAATACGCCGTATAAATTAGGCAAAAGATCACATCATGTTGTCATGGACAGAAGTCCGCTGTCTCAAATCTTGTACGGGCTATTATTTTCTTGTGATGGTGGAAATGCGAGCCCCGGAAAATTCATGGCTGACTTCACCGAAAAATTCGATGTACTCGCACCTCGTCTGATAAAGGTCTACAAAAATATGATAAGCTCATTCAATGAACTAGGATACGACTCTGTCCGCATCGTGTGGGCAATTGCTGCTGATGTTGAAAACACGGTGCGCGTGTTAACCAAGCGCAACGGATTTGAAGTAGGTCTGAACTGCCGCAACTATGTAATTAATCAGAATTACGCTTTTAAGAAAATGGCACATCTCTTAGATAATGAGTTACTTCAATGCCACACGTTTATAACAAGACGTCAACTATTTAGACGCGAACTTTTAAGTGATATATTAAATGGTGATGTATTTTGAAGATCAAAGATGGATACAGTTTTTCTCTCAACTCGTGAGTTTGAAGATCAAAGATGGCTACAGTTTTCTCTAATTTTTGATATCAACTCGTGAGTAAATTCGCTTGTAGATTTTTTTTCTTGTACGTAGCGTGTGGATTTCCAACACGGTGCGCCGTCCGCAACCCAGGACAAAAAACCCCTAGGATCAACATCGATGCATATACACGGGTAATTGACTAGGTAAGGAACTTTATTACCAGAAGAATAATTGCATGACCACACCAGAGCCTCGATGTAATCTACAAAGTTCTCCGTTGAATTATATTGAGGGGCGGTTCGTTGCGGCCACCGTATTCCCTGTGCGTTAAACGCTATTGTCGAAACTATGTCGTACAAAATTTGCACCACGTCAGAAAAGTACACTCTACCATCCTTGAGCGCATCGTCAGGTACTTCGGTCGATAGTTCCAACAGTCTAGTAACCATGCTCAACGTTAAAATGGGCGGAGTAAAATCAGAGCCCGCACAGAAGCAAATAATTCTAAACAGTACGGGTGCCGCGCCGATTTGCTCCGCTAGCGATCCCAAGGATATGCATTCGTCTGTTTTCCATCTTTGCATGAAATAGCAATTCTTCAACCCGTAACCAGAAACAATGACATCTGTATCATCACTAAAGATGATGTTTATTTCATCAACGCCACTGCTGTGTCTAGCCATTTCAACACACGCCATTTCCGCCTCACCTTCCAACAATTGCACCACTTGGGCAGAAGGTAGAAATTCGCTAATCAAACTCTTCACCCACTCGAGGGCGGATTTTGTATCCAAATCGAATCTATTCCTCTGATACGAAGTATGGTATTTCGCTCCGGGCCTTTGTCCGTCGAAATATAGCTTTACGTTCAGGATCTGGTTCTCTTTGAGTAGACCGAAAAGTTCACCTACTATGCTTTCTATCACGCACACCGCAGTTCGCGCAACAGCAAGAGGCTGGTATTCTCCCCCGTCCAATAGCCGATTCTTTTCGATTTTGCCGCTGTAGAGTACAAGATTAACGTCGACCAGAAGATTGATGCGGTTTACGTGTTCTGTCATCATCGCGACTTCTACAGGTACCGTGTATGAGTTTGGGATTCTCATTTGGCGTAGCGCCATTTTAAGGCTTTTTATACCCATGGAGGACTATTGTTGCTCTTGTGATTGTACCACTCTGCCGCCTTCCACCGTTCGTGGATTCATAGATTTAGCCACAAACGATTCTGTCAGACGTTGTCTTTTGACAGCATACATTCTGTATAGTGAATCGAGACACTTCTTCTCGCCATCGTGCGCAGGACTTGAAAAAGAAAAGGTTACTTTTATAGATCTTGGAAGCAAAATTCAATTCGTACGTAGTTTAAACGATACTGATATTTCGATTGGGCGTTTTGGAATCTTCCGATACGACGACGATGGTTCAGTTTCAAAATTTATTTTAAGTATCGACAGGGAATGCGCTTTTGAATTTTGCAACTTTGTGAAAAAGCACATCTGCGTGGATATTTTCGACTACGAGATCGACGAAGCGCGGAAGTACATCAGAGATCACTAAGTCATCATCGGCAGAATAATGTTCTCTCGGTCGTGAAGGCCGGTAGAAGAAGATCGGCGGAGAATCTCGTGTAACCGGGAGGCAAATTTTCATCATCGGAAAATGTTTTTATGGCCGTCAAAGTAAGCGGAGTTCCAAACGTGCCGCCGTTTGCTAGATGAAACAGAGGATTCGATTCTGTTGAATTTATGATTTTGAATTGTCGATCGTCCAAGTCCAGAGCCACGTAAGGTATAATTGTATCGTAATTGTTGGCGTTGGAATAAATCGATGGTGGAGCGTAAAAGAATAATGCCAAATAGAATAGCGGCAACTTATCCATGGGATAATCTACGTAACCACCACCGGCAACTTCGGATGTCAGCATTCTCAAATTAACGTTCCTCCACTTGCGCCGCAGACGTGCCCCCGTATCTCTCTCGAATCTCCTGTAAGCGGCACCTGCTCCACACGACTCGTCGTCCAGGGCAAGAGAATTATTGCTGAGTACAGATATCAATATCTGTGCAATACTGACTCTATTGTTGTAATTTGCAGCGGGTATTTGACTGGCAAATTCGGTAACTTGTCGTTCCAACGCGTCGGTATCGAGGCATAATCCAGAATCCGCTGTTACTTGGTTGGTGGACTGGCGCGTTCCCGTAGCGTCTATAAACTGGTATGGGAAGAACATGAGTCTGGTTATACTGCGTGTCATTACTTGTCTTCTAAGACGCTTCTCGCCCGAACTGGGCGATGAAACGAAATCGTCGATTACGCACATTCCAAAAATGAGATTGGCATGTCTTCCACACAGAATCCCGAAGGGTAGATCTTGACTACAGCCTCCTAACGGCCGAAAAATACAATTTTCTGCCATCGTGTCAAGTGACTACCATTTCTCAACGTGGCAAAAATTTTGCTAGGCTATCGTTTGTTCTTCCAGACCCCGAGTAGCGTCTTGGGTGGCTCGATATTTCATCCATTCGATTTTACTCCGGGCATCCATTTCTCTGAACGAATTCACTATCGAGATTAGGAGTTTGTTTCGGAGTGATAATTGCCAAAGCCTAGTGTTCGATGTAATTCCTGCAATGCCCCCCGGTAGTAATTTTACATCGCCCGCATATACGATTGTTACTACTTCGTCCTCTAATCTGAGATAATAGCGGAAAGGATTTTCATCGCCCACCAAATTTTTGACGTGTATCAATATCACGCCGACCAATCCGCGTATCCATTCTGGCCAACAAATTGGTGGACCCGCGCAGTACCAACTTGTAAAAACCATCGGGCAGGTTGAGGTGTTCATT